>NC_064643.1:402738085-403041115 GCF_023864345.2 Schistocerca serialis cubense
GACATGCAGCTTCGGTGGATGAAGTGTCGATAAATATTAGGAGAAGTAAACACTAAAGATAAGCCCAGAAGTTTACCCTGCAATAATTTCATACAAATGCCTCTTTCTCTTCCTCATGTCACATTCTTAACTTATTCTACGTATTTCAAAAGTAGAGAAAGCAACAAAAAACTGCAGATTTTCCACGAGCGAAAAGCTGCTTACATTTATTTACTACATTTTGGAAATTTAAGCACAATCATATCGTGCGTCTTGTAACGGGACATGCTCCTCTAGCATTACTTTTCCTCAACAGTAGTTGTCGATACCAGCATTAATCCTTTTTCGAATTTTGGACAGGTCAGTATTATCTCAATTGCTTTTCTGAAAACATTCATATAATTTTATACACAGTATGTTATAATTCAAGCTAAAATTTATGAACAGGAATTACTTTATAAAATATTTTAGTTTCGATGTTACAATTGATAAGTATTAGTTCTGAATGTACAGTTAAATTTTTTTAGAAACATGTGAAATTATGAATTATTTGCACACTTAAAATTTCTTTTATTAATTACGCAATCCTGTACTGTTTACTATTTTTGTTTCTGGATTCATTTATGAAATAATAATCGAAATTTATAATGTAACGAAAACTAGTATGAATTCATTTGCTAAGAAAAATTGTAAACCCTTTGGAATGTTGGTATTTCCGCAGAGTGTGGGAGTCGTAAGCTTGCCTCTGATGTGATCGGACATATTTTTATATAAGAGGTGCGAACAATGTAATTTCGGCTTTGATTATGTGAAAAATCGAAATACTGTATGACGCACCAAAATCAGTGGAAAATATATTTACCTTAAACGAATTCTGCAACAACAATCTTCCAATTTTATTAGTTCAAAGCAACCGTGAGGACCTGATGTTAGATTTTCAGCTTCCAGAATCAGACCCTTAGACAAGAAGAGCTGGAGTCATCTTAACATGGCAAACTAACTAAACTTGAAAGTTTATTGTAATCCCCGCTCGTCTCAGATCTTCATAAAAGACTTTTCTTATAAATTACTTGGACTGAGCATTGTTTAATGTGCACAATAGATGGCAGGAAGAAGGAGTGGCGGGGGGGGGGGGGGGGGGGGGGGAGATTTTACAATCTACTCTGGAATACGCCATTGGCTTTCACTTTGTAAATTACAGGCGTTAATCTTTCTCTGTCTCCAAGAGTAAAGCATTTTTCTGTACTATTAACTAAACCTAAGGTTTCTAGGCACTGCGTCTCCGGATACTGTTTGTAACCTTTGATGTATATTTCTATTTCAAAAGGTTCGAGATAACAAGCAAATCAAATAGCGTGGTGAGCAGTTCTGGTGAAAACTGCTTTGGGGTAAAACTGAATAGCAGCGAAACTATGTGGCTTATGAGTACATTCAGTCACAGTTCAGTAACTTCCCACAGCTTCAATTATCTTTCTTTTTTATATTAGTCTACTTGAGTGTTTGGAGTACATAGTGTCAGAAATCGTACAGGTAAGGCGACAACCAGTTTTTACCGGTGTTCAGAGCGGTGAAGCAAACAAGCAGCGCTTGGAGATAAAGCATACGGGGCAGAGTGCTTCGATGTATCGTACCACAGCCAACAGTCGGGAGATGAACTGTGTTATCCCACTAGCGGCGTAGGCACGATGCCTAGGCGGTAGAATGTAATTCAGTTCATAATCAGGTAAATAGAATATCTAAGTCGACAATGAGAATGTACATCAAATGAGAAAGTAATTGGAGCTGTTTGCGCACTTTCACATAGGAGTAAATTTACTGTTCATGGCAAAACCAGAAAAAAAGAGATTAAGCCTTATTTAGGGGTTCTATTGCTATAAGAGGCATCAAATGAAAACGAGACAGATGGAAAAAATTAAGTACACCGTTTTTTACTTCAAAAGTAATCTCCATAACGGTTAATGCATTTATCCCACTGTGAGATAAGACGGTCAAACGCTATCATCGGAAAATGCTTGCGGTTGCCTCTGGAACCATGATTGCACCCCGGCGAGTACCTCTTCCTCCGAAGCAAATCGACTGTCACGAATGTCTCTTCTTTCCATGAAGGCACTGACAGTCTTGTCTCCCAGTGGAACAAAAGTTTTTACATTTTTGGCGATTACTTTCGATCTGTCTTGATTTCATCTGATTGCCCCTTGTATAGATACCTCCAACTACTCCACAACAAATATATACGTGGAACAGCGTGAGATGACTTACTCGAAACAGAATGGAACTACGAAGATTATTGTTCGTTTTCTCGCAGAATGTAGCTCAAGAGTTTATTTTATTCTCAACCTCTTAATCGCATCAACAATGTAACTCAACAGGAAAGACATACGAACGTTGTCAGAGCGCACGATGCAAACTGAGTTAACTACTGTTCTAGGTGGGAAGTAAATAGAGCATATCCAAGCGCGAAGTCCCCAGATAATAATTTAGAAACCAAGTGTAGAGGGTTATTCTTGTCTGGAAATCATCTTCGCTTAATACACGATGAACAGGTATGTAATATGGATGTAAAGAACTGCCGGTTTAAGAATCCTCCAGACGATAATTCTGATAATCGTGCACTCCCACGCTGTTCTTCGTGTACAAAGATGAGGCTCGACATTTATGACAGTCGTCTCTTACACGTCTTCCGACTCGTTTGTTACGATTGTGGGTCGCTTGCATATGGATACTATTTCTAGCCCGTGTTTACATTCTATGAAAAAAAAAAAACATGTCGTGGCTTCCATGGACGATTTTGTTATCTTGCACGCTTGCAGGTAATTTCGGCGATGTTCCCCGGGTGACTTTAAGCATATGAAGTGCCTCTTCTCCGTTAGAATATACGGTTACGGAAGGAATAACAAGCTCAAGACCACCACATAAACCTTTCACAATGAACCACTAAAATGGCTCCTGGTAGACGCGAGTGGCGAAGCTAGCAGCGAGGAAATTTAAGTAACGCTGCCTAGCGTCAACAGTTTCCACTTGTTTCGATTGGCCGACGTGGAATGCCACGTGGCCTGGAAGAGATTTTTGGAGTTTCACCGAAACGCGGGGAATATTATACTTTCTAGACAAACAGTATCCAGTTTTGTGAGGTATTTTCAATGGTTTTAATTTTTCCTTTGTCTCCATTCTAAATTCTGAAATTGAGTTCGCTTTCTCCATTTTACAGCAGTTTACACGAGATGTAAGGTTCGCCGTTCTATTCGCCGTTATCGGTTTGCCTAAAACGCATACTACCCTAAGAAGGGAAGACGAATGTTTTCGGAGAAAATCACTTCTCATTTACTCGATGACTTTCCGTCAATTACTACGAACTGTGACCTCTCTGACAGGATATCACGAATCCAGTCGCATAACTGAAACGATATTCCATAAGCAGGCAATTTCATTACAAGCTGCTTGTGAGAGGTACAAGGTCAAAAGCCATCTGGAAACCTAGAAACACAGAATCAGTTTGAAATCTCTTGCCAACAGCACTCAAAACTGCATGTGAGTAAAGAGGTAGTTGTTTCACAAGAACGATATTTTCTAAATCAGGGTTGACTATGTCTGTAGACCGTTCTCTTCAAGATTACTCGAAATCTTCGAACGCTATCCTGCTGCATATCGACGTTAATGTGATGGGCTTGTAATTTAGTGGTTTACGCCTAGTGCCTTTCTTGAATATTAGTGTGACCTGTGCAGCTTTCCAGTCTTTGGGTACGATCTTTCGTCGAGCGAGCGGTCGTATATGATTGTTAAGAATGGAGCTGTTGCATCAGCACACTTTGAAAGGAACCTGATTTGTATACAATCTGGATCGGAAGACTTTCTTTTATTAAGTGATTTAAGTTGCTTTGCTACTCCGAGGATACCTAGTTCCGAGTTACTCATGTTGACAGCTGCACTTGAATCGAATGCTGTGTATAGCAACTCTGCTTTAGGGCACCGTCATCGATAGTATTTCCATTGTTGTCCCGCAGAAAAGGGATTGATTGTGTGTTGCAGCTAGCATACTTTACATGCGGCCAGAATCTCTTTGGACTTTCTGCCAGGTTTCGAGACAAAGTTTCGTTGTGGAAACTATTATAAGGATCACGCACTGAAATCGGCGCAAAATTTCGAGCTTCTGTAAAAGATAGCCAATTTTGGAGATTTTGAGTTTATTTGAATGTGGCATGCTTTTTCTGTTGTTCTGCAACAGTGTTCTGACCCGTTTCGTGTACCAAGGGGGATCAGATCCGTCATTTGTTAATTTATTTGGTATAAGTCAATTGCTATTTGTACTATTTCTTTGAATTCAAGCCATATCTAGCCTACACCTACCGCTACATTATTGATTTGGAAGGAGTGAAGATTGTCCCTCAGGAAGACGTAAAGTGAATTTTTATCTGCTTTTTTGAATAGATGTATTTTTCGTTTATTTTTGGAAGATTTGAGAGTTGCAGTATTCAGCCTCGGCACGACAACCCCGTGTTCACTAATCCCTGTTCTTCCTTAATCGTTCGCAGTTCTATGTTGGTCACACTGAGGCCTGAAAAGTTAAAGAACACGAGGACAAAACATATTCCAATGAAGGCATCGCAGTCACGGCAGCTCAGAGTTTTAAAACATACACGCTCAACCAATGCTTTGCAGTCCGTTTTCTGTTTGCTGCAACAGAGCCGAGGCAGAACGTCCTTGCTAGGAGAATAGTAATGCGAGTTTTGCGTTAGCTTGCTGGTTGATCATTCGCAAAGCAGGCAGCCCGCAGCGCACGCTAGCTGTTGTCGCTGCCGCGCCCGGACCCTCGCCTTGCACGGCTGTGTCGTGGGTGGGACGGGTAGGATGCGACTGGTGTGTGTGTGTGTGTGTGTGTGTGTGTGTGTGTGCTGGAGGGGACCGGCGGCGGCTCGAGCGGGGAAGCCGTTGGTATCTCCCCACAGTGGCGCTGCGCGCTCGCTCGCTCGCTCGCTGCGCCTTAAGCGGTCGGCCTTGGTCCTGACGTCAGGCTTAATCTAGCACAGCACGCAATTGGTGACGTCACCGAGTCGCAGCAATGCCAGCCATGTCGAGCTGGGTTCGGTCCCCGCCTTTATTTCCCATCACTGAAACCTGCCCTCGCAGCAGAGACAGTCAGTGTGCGTGGTTCTCAACAAAACCTCTACATTATAATACAGTAGGTGCGTCTTGAAAGTAGGAGTCGGACGGATAGAAAACATGACGGTCTACAGTTGTCGCCTCGCGCATGCGAATTGTATCTAGGGAATCTGTGAACGGCTAGTGAAAGTTCTTCACAGTGTATTGCTATCTACGAGTGTAACGAGACAGTGTTATTACTTTCTTCACATGCAGCCGGCCGGTGTGGCCGTGCGGTTAAAGGCGCTTCAGTCTGGAACCGCGTGACCGCTACGGTCGCAGGTTCGAATCCTGCCTCGGGCATGGATGTGTGTGATGTCCTTAGGTTGGTTAGGTTTAATTAGTTCTAAGTTCTAGGCGACTGATGACCTCAGAAGTTAAGTCGCATAGTGCTCAGAGCCATTTGAACCATCTTCACATGCAGCACGTCTTTTAAAAGTGTTGTAAAAACAACTTGCGTCAATGGTCGAAGCACATCCAATAGTTCGATTACTAACTCCAAAGAGATAATTGACATAGGTGTGAACCTTTATTTGTGTACGGCAATAACGACTACTACAAATCTGCTATACAACAGGTGATAATTACGCTATATTTGGCCACTTAGCCTCGACGAGCAAATTACATGAAGCTACTGACCCCAGCTTGAGCAAGTGTGCCTCCTCTAAAAGCCATTAATCGTGGATATTTTACTCTCCAACGGTTCCTGTGCCATTTTCTCCACGTAAGCCATAAAATTCCACTGGCCGTCAGATGAATTTCCAGGCAACTAAACTCACTGCAACTCTGAATTCGTGCTTCTGTGACAATTACTGTGTGGTCTAGTAAACACATAACAGAAATACACAGTTATTTTCTTGGCAAAAAAGGAAGCCCGAGACAGGAAATAGGAAACGACACCGTAGGGAAATGTATTCAGATTAGAGCGTAAGAAGCCGACGAAATGGAAGAGTTGTCAGTTGCGAGAGTGAAAAAATTAAAGCTTCTAACACAGATAGACTGTAAATGAAAATTAAGATTTAGGATCGTAAAAAATATTACCCAACTGAAACGGCTCTTTTTTCCTTTTTTTAGACAGAGTGGTCTACGATGAACGAGTGAATAAATGAGTGAATCTATGAGTGATGAATGAATGAACGAATATGTCGCGTCTAGTAACAATTTTCTCGTTAGTATCATCGTACAGTTTCTTTGCACGAGCAAGGACACGGTCATCAACAGTTTAGTTTCGATCTGGCCTAAATTGCATCAGGTAGAATTCTAGGCAGTGTGTCAAAAAAATCTTGATTCAAAAGTAGAAAAATGCGCGGAGAGCAATACTGAATGTAGTAAAACAAGGAAAAGAATATGTGTTTCTCATACTTTTTAACCTCTTTCTTTATGAGCTTTTCCGTATAACATCCCTCTCACTGAAATGCGGCTCCAAATTTAAGGATCATCTCAGAGAACTACTCACAATATACGTTGATGAGGCAAAACATTGTTACCACTGCCCACCGCGATACTGAATGCCACTGGTGGTGTTGTTGGCACCTAAAGCGGTAATGAAAGTGTATAACCGGAACAGGGATGAATGGGGACTCATTCAAGCGGCGATCCGAGCCGTGAGTGGGGAAATCCACTGACATAAGCGACTCTGAAAAATAGCACATTGTTCGGGCCCGGAACCTAGGACGAGCATCTGGGAATCGGCGAAGAAGATCGGCTGCTCCGGTGCGGGTGAGCATCTGCGGAAAGTGGTTGAACGACGGTGAAGCCAAGAATAGGCGACAGAGTGCTGGATGTCCACACCTCATCACAGAACCCGAAAGTCGAAGGCCTTCGCAGTCTTTAAAGCCGTATCGGCGGCGGTCTGTGACAGATCTGACGACAGAATACAACTGTTTCGGAGCAACCGTTCAGCGCACATTGTTGAACATAGGGCCCGCAGTAGATGACCCCCGTGTGTTCCCCTGTTGTCCCAAAGACATCGTCAGTTGCTATGGCAATGGGCACGGGATTGTCGAGACCGGGCCGTGAATTAGTCACGTTTCGTATTACACAAGGTCGACGATCATGCCCAATTACGCCGTTATTCAGCCGAATTTCTGCTCGAAACCCGCATCGCGCCACGGACGCAGGCCAGTGGGACCAGTATTATGTTATGGAGGCATTCACCTCCCTCCATGCCTGATGTCTTCCCTGACGGCGGTGGCATTTTCCAGCAGGATAACTGCTCCTGTCACAAAGCCAGAATAGTGTTAATGTAGTTTCAAGAGCATAACAGCAACGCAAAGTGATGTCTTGGCTACCAAATCGGATTGATCTGAATTCGATGAAACACATCTGGGACGCTACAGATGTCAATTCTGCGCTGACAAACCACGGGTTCTCTCTCTCTCTCTCTCTCTCTCTCTCTCTCTCTCTCTCTCTCTCTCTCTCTCACACACACACACACACACACACACACACACACACACACACACACACACACACACACACACACACACACACACATATTTTCTGTATAAATAGGAGCGTGTGGTTTTACGTTGCATGTAGCACGTGGTCATGTCGTTTGTTGAAAGAGCCTTTGCCCTACCATCAATGAAGTCACTAATGTTTCATATATATTACATATGAAACATTTCTGTTAGCATTTTCCTACCTGTCGCTACCACTTGTTCGTACATACGCAGAATATTTTGTCCTGGCCCTTGACCATCACCATGACATTCTATCGAGGACCTCGCGGCCCGTGCAAATAAATCGTGCATGAGTAATGTCCTGTAATTAATTGTACAAGGGCTCAAGAATGGACACATTTAAACGCATTTCTATACTGACGTTGAATTCAACTGATCTTTAGGATATGTGATATTTCAATGATTACAAAATCGATTCAGATTTACAAAGAACTGGCAGTATAAGTCCATTTTATTTTTCCGATACACCTTTTCTGGCCTGAATGCATGCACTGGATCGGTTGTGTGTCCTCTACTGGGGCAAGCTGCTACCCGACAACTGTTTTATCTGGTCCTCGTTATTCTGGATACTTGTGCCGGGACGGAGTTGACATCAGAACTGGACGCTCGCATGTCCTATAGGGGAGAGATCTGGGGATCTTGCTGACCACGGGGGTACCTTAACATCAGGTAGACAGTTCAGAGAGACACGTGCCTTGCGTGGGCCAGCATTAGCCTGTTGAAAAATCTCACCACGATACTGTCGCATGAGAGGTAACACTTGAGGATGCAGGATGTCTATGATGGCAGAGTTCTCTGAGCCACTGCTAGCCGTGACCTGAAATCATCCCCGATGGTTCCCCACATCGTGAAGCCTGCAGTAACGTCTCTGTGCCTTTATAGAACACTGGAAGAATCGGGACCCGTCCCCAGGTCACCACCATTCTCGACGATAATCATCCAACGCAGTACATAAAACAAGATTCATTACTGGACACAATACGTCGCCATTCATCGGCAGTTCATGCTCCCCAGTCATGGCACCACTCCAAACACAGCTGCTTATGTTTTAGATTTAACGACAGCCTGCGTGTGGGCTGCCAATTCCCTGGTCCGCTGTTGCTAATCTCAGACGAATGACACAGATTGTTGTAGGGAGTCCATAACTTGTTCTGGGGTGACGTGCGCGGGTGTAAAGGGGCTGCGACGTGCTCGGTGCTCGATACGGCGATCCTCCCTCGTGGTGGTCAGACGCGATCGACAGGAGCCTTGACGAGTGTGCCTGACCTCGCGTTCCACCATCGCGCCCCACAAATCTGGGTGTTGCACGATTCGCCCGGCCAGCAAAATGGAGACCCACGACGAGATCCCTTTCAAACTCTTTCAGGTGCTGATAACCCTGTCTCACACAAATACGTGGCATCTCCGTGTCCTTCGCATTGATCGCTCAACATCTGACGCTGTTCGTGCCGCCGGCCGGTGTGGCTGAGCGGTTCTAGGCGCTTCAGTCTGGAACGGCGCGACCGCTACGGTCGCAGGTTCGAATCCTGCCGCGGGCATGAATGTGTGTGATGTCCTTAGGTTAGTTAGGTTTAAGTAGTTCTGAGTTCTAGGGTACTGATGACCTCAGACGTTAAGTCCCGTAGTGCTCAGAGCCATTCGAACCATTTGAGCTGTTCGTTCGTGCTCCTCATTACCCCACCAGACCCTGTAACAACCTTAAACACCGACTCTCTGGTGTCCGTTCTACCTGTCACAGAGAATTGCATCTCATCATTAACATACCCACCGACAATGCGTACATGTACGGAGTTACACTGACTTCTGGCCATATCTTCCGGGAGCTAGACTTTTTTTGTCAGGCAGTATATTTAAAACGAGAATGAGAATTTCACTCTGCAGCGGAGTGTGCGCTGATATGAAACTTCGTGGCAGATTAAAAATGTGTGCCGGACCGAGACTCGAACTCGGGACCTTTGCCTTTCGCGGGCAAGTGCTCTACCATCTGGGCTACCCAAGTTCTGCAAGGTTCGCAGGAGAGCTTCTGTAAAGTTTGCAAGGTAGGAGACGAGGTACTGGCAGAAGTAAAGCTATGAGGACGGGGCGTGAGTCGTGCTTGGGTAGCTCAGATGGTATAGCACTTGCCCGCGAAAGGCAAAGGTCCCGAGTTCGAGTCTCGGTCCGGCACACAGTTTTAATCTATCACGAAGTTTCATATTTAAAACGAACTTTATAATTTTAAGTTTACACCTGAATCTTCCCCTTTAGTTCACATTAACAGTTTGAAATTTCTCCTCTTTATCTACATCTAACTGATACTCCGCAAGCCACCTAATGGTGTATGGCGGAGGGGACTTTCGGTACTACTATCTGATCCCTCCAACCTTGTTCCACTCGCGAATAGTGCGTGGGAAGAATGACTATCGGTAAGCCTCTGTACTGGCTCTAATTTCTCGAATTTTCTCCTAGTGGTCAATACGCGAGATGTATGTGGGGGGAAGTAATATGTTGTCAGACTCCTTCTAAAAAGTGTTGTACCGAAATTTCAATAGTAAATGTCTCCGCGATGCACAAGTCCTTTCTTGTAACGTCTGCCAGTGGAGTTTGTTAAGCATCTCCGTAAAGCTCTCTCGCCACCTGACTGATCCCGTGACGAAACGCCCCGTTCTTCGTTGGATCTTCTCTATCTCCTTCTCAGGATCCCACATAGATGAACAATACTCAAGAATCAAGTCCGTAGTAATTTGTAAGTTGTTTTGGGATTACGAAATCTTTTTCTTCAATACTAAAGATGAGCGGGAGATCTCTTGTGGGAATTACGCTAAACGCTCCTGTTGCTTTTCTGTATTATCTTGCTTCGAACACCTGTTTGTTATGACAGGTCGAACGAATCGCAGTACGTACTTTTTCGTGACATTTCTATTTTACCTACCACCTAGTGGCTAAAATAGGTCATGATTTCACAGTAGTAAGTTGCACATGTACTTAAAATGAAAGTAATTTGGTTTTTCGGCGTTTTAACAAAACTGGAGATTTATATGCTTAGGAACTTAAAACTAATTAGGAAATGGAAATATCACAAATCAATAATTTATTAAGAAGGTAGGGGAGAATTTAGATCTGTATACTGCGACCATCGATGCTGCCCCGGAGGGGTGCCACATTAAAACATTAATCCTCTCGCTCCCGGACAGTCACCGCCCGATCTTCCACTAAGCGTCATTCCAAGGCGAGGATCTCAGCAATACTTTGAGCCTCTCGCCCTCAGATGGCGTTGAGGCCGCGCCAGGTTAGGTTCTACATTGTCTACTGGGAAGCGTGTGCTGTCCTCTATTTCCACAGCTGACTTACTATTTAATATTTAGTCTAATGTACTCTTTTTCGGATGTAATGCACATATTACGTGCTAAACGTCTGGCTCTGGCTGTTACTAATCGAGGACTCGCAGGGAGATCGTGCGCTACCAAATTAAGATCACTAGACCGAGCGGGAAACCTGTCAGCGTCTTGGCAGTCGCAGTAGCTTTCTCTGCCCTGCGGTTGAAACAGGCCTCATTGTCAGCCCTGCAGTCTTTACAAGGGTCACGACTCCTTCCTGGCCTGCAGTGTGTCGCAGTGGCGCTGCTACCCGCCGCTCCGACGGCGGCCTCGGACAGCTGCACACGTGTTTCCCGGCAAGGCCGCAAAACATGTCGCGGCGCTGGCGTCAGCGAGCCAGCCGCTGGCCGGCAAACAGGGCGATAGATTCAGCCGTGTCGAAAGAACTGGCACGAGAAACGTCCCTTTGTAATCACTGTTTCTTGCTCCAACCAGCGTGCACTACAGTACGTGTGCTATGGCAAGATAACTCGGCATTTAAGTTGACGAACATTTAAACTCTAACGAACACACCAGACTAACAATTAACAAAGCGACGAAACTCATGCATAAACTTGCAAGACTCAACATTATAAGATACAGACTGTCACTACAGACAATGAGGACATATTACACAAAACTCTTTGAGTGAATAGCTTGCTTTGCACCTAGTGTTTGAGCACAGGCATTACGCAAAGGTACACATAAAACCAGTGCGATCAGAAGAGCATTCTACTCGGTTCTCGGGGGCTTTCGGCACGACCTTGATTGAGACAATGTGTGTAGTACAAGGAGTTTTCCCTACAGATATTACAGTTCGCCACACAGCAGCTTCCTACTGGCAGAAGAGGGGAAGACGCGACAAAATAATAACTGGACAAGGCACAGTCGACAAATGAAAATTAAACAAGTGGAGAATTGACAAGCCGGCTGGTGTGGCTGAGCGGTTCTAGGCGCTTCAGTCTGGAACCGCGCGACCGCTACGGTCGCAGGATCGAATCCTGCCTCGTACATGGATGTATGTGATGTCCTTAGGTTAGTTAGGCTTAAGTAGTTCTAAGTTCTAGGGGACTGGTGACCTCAGATGTTAAGTCCCATAGTGCTCAGAGCCATTTGAACCATTTTTTGAATTGACAAATGGCAGACAGTATGGGACGCAACTGATAAGGGAAGACGAGTCGACTCTTTCTTCCCCAGTATCCGAGACCGGTAGAATTTTGAAGTACATAAATCCAACACGCGGCATGGTGCACTTCCTCATGGGTCACGGCCCGTATCCTGTGCATCTCCACATGTTTGGCCTAAAATAGATTCACACTTGCGGCTATAGTGAGAAAGGCACACCTGAACAAAGTGCTCACCTGCGATCCACTAAGACCAAGTTCAGGCGACCAGGACACAGGACAGTTAATAAGCAGACAAGATGACTGGAACTCTATAAACAACACCATAGACGAAACAGCGCGAGCATTACATGCGGCATACAAACAGAAGAGACCATACGCATCTGACAGATCAGCAGTACATAGTAAACGACACGGATACAAAAACAGGCACTCAATCGGATGCCATACCACACACGGGAAGCGAGGACGAGATAAACATGCAAACATAGCAAAAGTAATCTAAGGTTCTCCAACACTGAATCGAATCAAGCTGTAAATGTAACTCTTTATGTGGTTGGTTGTTATACCATTCCATAGCATGTAACACTATCTGCACATGCCACATTTCTTGCCGGCCGGTGTGGCCGAGCGGTTCTAGGCGCTTCAGTCTGGAAGCGCGACCGCCACGGTCGCAGGTTCGAATGCTGCCTCGGACATGGATGTGTGTGATGTCCTTAGGTTAGTTTGGTTTAAGTAGTTCTAAGTTCTAGGGGACTGATGACCTAAGATGTTAAGTCCTATAGTGCTCAGAGCCATTTGAACCATTTTTTCTTCTTCTTTCGCTACATCAGGTGTGACTGATTTGAAGTTTTACCGAGCTCTCGCACCTGATGCAGCTTACGATGACATTTTAAATCAACTCCCAATCTCCACTGTTATCCTAAGTTCGGAAACACATTGTAACCTAATTAATCAACACTTTGTTAATTAAGTATTACCACAGTGATGGCAGCATATGTAACAGATGTAACCATACACATACAAAGTATGAAGGGAATAGCAGTCACATCACATCTAAGTAAAATTGCCGTCTCCTGTTTCTTCCATTAAATACACTTTTAATTTTACTTTAAAATACATCCACAACCTATTATTTATATCATTTATTATCATTATCTAAGTTAGCAAAACGCTTAAACAAAATTGTTTATATGCGTTACACATATTTAAGTAATTTTTTATTTTACCCATTTGTAAAATTCTCAAAAACAAAATGTGCTAGTACTGAACGTAAATTTGTATGATATAACATGTAAAATCACGCAATGTACAACCTGCTATATAACAAAAGGCAGCAGATCTTTACTTAAGAAATAAATAAATACGTGTGTCGCATTTGTATCCTTCAAAAGCATCTACTCCGTAATGTAAAAATGCAAGCCACCAATGGGTTTTGTTACTAGCCTGGCATTTCTCTCTGTTTGGGTTAAAGCTGCAGCTACTATTACATCTTTCTTTATATCCCTTTTCTCTTTGTTACTCGTCTGGCATTTCTCTCTGTTTGGGTTAGAGAAATCCACCACTATCTCTGTAGCTACTATTACATCCTTCTTTACAACCCCCTTCTCTTTAATGGCCAGTGTAGTTACCACTTACAGTTCTACAGAACGCATCGAGGTCTTGCCAGATATGAAATTACATTCTTTTCTGGAAATTTCACTAACAGTTTTTCGTCGTGCTATGTATTCAAACACGAAATGCGGGATATTTCTCTCTCTCTCTCTCTCTCTCTCTCTCTCTCTCTCTCTCTCTCTCTCTCTCTCTGTGTGTGTGTGTGTGTGTGTGTGTGTGTGTGTGTGTGTGTGTGTGAAGTATGAAACAAATGCCGCTTTGACAAAGCCGTACTCTGGACCTAGCTTCGGATATCCGTCACGGAAGTTTAAAGCAACTTTGTGTTCACGATCTTCATTCATTATATGCTAAATGTTTGGTAGAACAAAAAAAAATGTTTTTGTAGAATATGCAGTTATAGATGACAGCCTTACTGAAAGGAAACCTTACGAATGTCCATCATTTCGTGTTTGCGTAACAGGTGGACTTTATATGCGGTAACTGTGTAAATATCATCTGCTGAGAAATTTTCAACCAAGTATAGCGCCCTGACATCACCCACAAAACTCTGAAAAATGCGAAATCTGCTCTCCGGCAACCACAAAGACGCAACTTCATACTGTAGTAAAGAGCTATAAACGCAATATCATCTCATATGCACTATCGCAACACATGAAAATAAAATGTGTGCGAATATGGAACGAAATAACTAAGTAGGTTTGTAAGAAGTTAAGGAGGTGGCCAAATTTAGCAGGATATCGGGAATTTGAAGTGACTGTATAAATACTGCTTGCAGAAGCCTTGTACGACGTACCGTTGCATATTATTGAAATCGAGTTAGAAATTGAGATATTTAATAGATAAGGATGGATTGTAAAGAGATTATTCAACATCCTTGAGTGCTATGCAAGCACTGAACGGTCTTAACTAGCAGCCATTCTCGAAAATATGGAAAATATATTGCGGAAAACTATAAAGAAAAGCTCTGAAAGTGGTTTCACTTGTTCAAATGCTCGTTACCAGTTAACATGTGCATTTTTCGGAAGTAATAAATTTTAGTTAGGTGAGCAAAAGCTACGTTTGTACGGTTTGAGGAAACCAAACGAAAAACCCGTTTGACGACACCGCCTCTGGGAGGCCGCCTTCATTTGCGCGCGCGACGAACTGATTGGCTAACTTCAACGCTAGATAACTCGTAAACGGCGGCGCAAAGTACTGAATTTTTTTCTTAACAATTATTTCTCAGCGCAACCTCCCCTGCACACCATTACGAACTTTAAACACTGTTTCTGACCATCTTGTATGGTAAAGGCAGATAACGTTCAATTATTTTGTTGTAAGCGTTTCTAAAGTTGTTTCGTGCTTGGGAGGCGCGTATCTAACATTGCTGCGCTCAGCATTTGCGTGTACGTGTATAACACTCTGAACAATACTATTATTTATATGAACGTGTGATTTACAGTATTTGCTGTTTGCTGTGTTCCTCATGTCTGCTGCCATTTGATAAATAGCTTCCTGTACCACACATCCCCATCTTCTCCTCTTTGTTCTTCTTCGTTGAGGCTGGAAGCACATCATTAATAGCCGCCTCACCTCTTCCTTTCTTCTCAGATGTCCGTAACAGATGAACCTGTCTCTTTCTATCCATGCTATGATTCGTCCATCATCTCTATTTTGTTGCTTTACTATATTGTGAGCGCGCCAGTCTGGTACTAGTTCGTTTCCATTTACAGGGATTTAGCTTATTTTTCAATTTTTTACGAACTTACCACCTTGCTGCATTTAATGAAGCTATCGCATCAAAAAGTATTTTACACATTCTTCACTTAGGGTCTTCCCGAACGGATATGTTCAACCCTGGGCAACTGCATTTTTTATATATCTTTTTGCCGTTTTCAAGTCAATATTGTATGTCAGTCTCACAATTTGATTGTTTATGAAATAAAGATTCACACTACTTAAATTCCTTGCAGTTCTTAACCATGTTTTTCCTACGTAAAATGGTTCAAATGGTTCTAAGCACTATGGGACTTAACACCTGAGGTCATCAGTCCCCTAGACTTAGAACTGCTTAAACCTAACTGCCCGAGGCAGGATCCGAACCTGCGACCGTAGCATCAGCGCGGTTCCGGACTGAAGCACCTAGAACCGCTCGGCCACAACGACCGACCAGAAAATAAGGCACCGCATTTTTTTTTCCCTTCAACAATTCTTTATTGAACATAGTGAGAATTACACATACGAAAGAATAGTGTTTTATCTACACACCCTATTTTTCCGCGTAATCTCCATCCCTTTCTATGGCCTTCCTCCAGCGCGAAACAAGGGCGTGTGCGTCCTGAAGGTACCAATCCTGGTCCAGGTGACGGAGTCAGTGGTTCACTCTGTGCATCACCTCCTCATCGTCCTCAAAACGTCTTTCACGAATGGCATTCTTTAATGGCCCACACAAGTGGAAGTCCGAGAGGGCTAGGTCAGGGCTGTCAGGTGTGACAGCCGTGGATGGTCTCCCCGACCGCTGCAAATCGCGGAGCTCCGTCGAACCGCCTTCTGAAGACCTCACCCTCCGTGCCCAGCGACTAACTGTACTTCTGTTGACAGCATATCCATAGACTTTGCACAAGCGTTTGTGAATATTCCCCACAGTTTCTTTCTTTCCAGAGAGAAATTCAATGTTGCCACATTGCTTGTAACATACATCACATACAGACGCCGTTTTGAAACTGTCCTGCAGCTACACTATCTGTTGGAAGTGACGGAAACCTGGCGCGGTCACTCAGGAGACTTCAAATAATCCATTTGAAACGTTTCGCATTCGGCTGAGAAAAAAAATCCGGTGCATTGCTTTCTGGGCAGCCCTCGTACAATGAGAGCCGTCTAACTTAACGCGGACCATAATCTAGAATGGTAAATACGTTTATTCCACGAAACTATCGAGCTTCTGTATTCAGTTCTGGGTGCTTTCACACGGTCTGACTAAAAAATTAACGCTGGTTCCTCTCCTCCCCACACTGACCGAAAACTAGTGTTGAATGTTTATTCCATTACCGGCTGTTTGATGGCCACGCGCCGTCACACTAACGTGCATTACGGAGACTGGTTTTGTATATGTACGAGGCTAGTTACAAAATTTACATAAATCATGTCGGATTTGTCCAATACTTCAATACTTCAATACTTTTTATTTTTTATTTTTATTTTGTCGCTCGTTTCACTCGGGACTATGAAACCGTGACAAGTTACCAGAATTGTTGCGTTCCACTTCCGTGTATTGTATTTCTTAAGCCCAAATGTTAGTGTAAAACCTACTAGCTTGAAAAGCACAATAGAAGTATTTCTCTCGTCGAAACACTCACTACGATTCAGCGTGCAAGCATAGTAAATATTTTAGGAGGTGGTAGTACAAACTGTTTCGTACAAAACTTTCCACGTAACGTGTGTCAATCTCTGATAAGTTTTCATTTCGCGTGTTGATACTTCAGTTGTTATGGACTATTTAGTGTTGTTATTTGTGTTTTGAAGGTCAAGTTGTGAAGCTGTGCTTGAATTTGTGTACTTCCATTTTCCAAAAGTTATTGTGATTGTAATCTGTTGGCAAATTTTAATGTATTCTTTAAGCACACAACGCGTATTTACAGTGCTGAATATGTTGATACAATATCTGTGTACGGTTTTGTAACGGAATCACTGACGCTGCTTGTAGAGGATAGGGTAGACGGTTTCCTAACAGCAGTGTAAAAGATTCCAGAGTGCTTACTCGAGTTTTCAGTAAACTCCATGAGACTGGTGTAGTGCCCAGCAGTCATACCTCATCTGAACGTGTAGAGGAACAGTGTGTGGATGAAGTAAAGCCTTCATTCACTTCATAGAAGGCAGCACTTTCTACACGTACCGCTGCTCTAAATACAAAAATGGTTCAAATGGCTCTGAGCACTATGCGAATTAACTTCAGAAATCATCAGTCGCCTAGAACTTACAACTAATTAAACCTAACTAACCTAAGGACATCACACACATCCATGCCCGAGGCAGGATTCGAACCTGCGGCCGTAGCGGTCGCTCGGTTCCAGACTGTAGCGTCTAGAACCGCACGGCCACTCCGACCGGCTCTAAATACACTCCCGAATATGGGCGACATTACGTATCCACAGCCTCTATTCTCATTTACAGCGGATTCAGCACCTTCGAACAGAGGAAAGTAGACGACTAGAGTTTTGTCGTTGGCTAACTGCAAATAGCCGAGTGATCCAGTTACTGATTGTGCTGGAGCACGCTTTCGCCAGCATACAGATCGGCACTAGGAAACATCGTATAGAAGGCGCTGAATTAGATGTGCCTATGACAAGAGGCCAAGACATGTCCCCAGGCTACGTGTCGATAGCACCCCCTGGGCAGCGCGCATACGGGCCGCCGCCGCTGACCGAGCTATCTCAATTTCTCAATCTCAGTGCCTCAGTACGTCACATCCGGACTCAGTTGGCATTGCACCTCAGTACGTCGCAGTGTGCTCTAGTCTTCCACAGTGATAGTCGTCGCCTTGCACCTTTAGCTAGTTGTGAGGGAACATTTAGTTATTGTATATAGTTATGATATGGACACGTACAAGATTGAAGAATTAGTACATGTTATTTGTTTGCTGTTAACCACAGAACTTCAGACTGGATGTCATTGAAGTTAAGTACTCAATTGGTTCCTGCAATAAAATGTATTTTAACGACGTGTGCATTGTGTGTTGTAGTGAGAGGAAACCGGCCACCCACCTATCATACCACCCTCTCCTCATCGAGCCAGGAACCCCAAACCACGATAAGAGGGCACAGCCACAACACTGATAAACCACTTATATTCTTGACGGTATCAATAACGCTTGTAACAGAACATTGGTGGTCCGAGAGAAACGACATTTTCCGGAATGCTTCTCTGTAAATGTTTGGTGTGGTACACAATCAGTTCATTGGGCACATTGTCTTACCGCGTTCGTCTTACAGGGCATCGTTATGATCCAACACTATTCGGCGACGGCTACAAGGATGGGTATGTTTTTCTAACATAGTGCCCCTGCACATTTCAGCCATCAAGTGAAATCATCTAAACCTAATATTCCCTGAAAGATGATTTGGCAGAAATGGTTACATTTGTTGGCCACCAAAATTGCCGGACCTTGTCCCGTTAGAGTTTTTCCCGGGGGTTGTTGAAAGGTGAAGTCTACAAAGAGAAAGTAAACACGAGAACCGTATGTTCAAATGTGTGTGAATTTCTAAGGGACCAAACTGCGTTGGTCATCGGTCCCTAGACTCACACAGTACTTAAACTAACGTATGCTAAGAACAACACACACACCCACGACAAAAGGAGGACTCGAATCTCCGGCCAGTCATGGACTGTGCGGCTGGTCCCGGCGGAGGTTCGAGTCCTCCCTCGGGCATGGGTGTGTGTGTGTTTGTCCTTAGCATAATTTAGGTTAAGTAGTGTGTAAACTTAGGGAGTGATGACCTTAGCAGTTAAGTCCCATAAGACTTCACACACATTTGATTTTTTTGAATCTCCGGCGGGAAGGGCCGCGCAGTCCGTGACATTACGCCTCAAACCACGCGGCCACTCCGCGCGGCTCACAAGATCCGAGCTCACCGTTCGGATTAGAATTGTGCTGGCCTTATTAAAGAATTCCAAGCTCAGAAAAGCTACACATGGTGAAGGAGATAGCCTTTACCGTTCCGTCGACAACCAGGCCATTAGAAACGGAGCACAAGCTCGGACTACGGAAGGATGAAGGAAATCGGCTGAGGCCTTTCAAAGGAACCATCCCAGCAGAAGCGATTTCGGGAACTCACGGAGCTACACGTGAAGTCGTCAAGTATCTTCAAAAGCTACTCAGATGGAATTCATGAAAATCAGCTTTGTTCTCCTGTGGGCGTTTGTTTAGTTTACATTCTAACAGCTGTCTTTCTAACCAATAAAAATGGACAAACGCTACATGGAATGTTTTATTTGAAACAGTCTATACTAGCACCTCATAAAGCACTCTATATTGTTACCGCACCGTCCTGAATGCAGCTGTTGCCGACTCTTACATTCTGCTGCTAAACCGAGTGTGGTGACAGACGACACACAGGCTAGTGTCGGCACAAGGGCAATGTGATCACAGATGTGCCTGCCTGTGTTGTTACATGCGCGCAGAGCTCCGCACCGCAACCTATCGCAACGTTGAGTTCCGATCAAGGTTACGTGCGCTGCAAGGCCACCAGTCGTCGCACCGGCGTACCCAGTCACCTGGACACGGCGGGCAGGGCCGTCTGGCGCCCTTGGTATTTGGTCCGCCCCTCCCCCAACTGGGTCATAACTGCCTCGACAAGTTGCGTAAAGTCTGGGCAACTCTCACCACAACCGCTGGAAAGCAAAGCGGTAACCGAATCATTATGTATGGCAGTTACATACAAATACGAGGGTAATCCCAAAAGTAAGGTCTCCTATCTTTTTGTAAGTACGTAGACCTGTTTATTTCTACAATGGTTTACATTAGTTTACAGCATGAAAATTTAGCTATTTTTCGACATAATCGCCATTTCTGTCGATGCATTTTTGTAAACGCTGTGGCAGTTTTTGTATGCCCATGTCATACCAACTCGCCGCCATGCTGTTCAGAAAGATATGAACCTCTTCTTTCACCTCGTCGTCGGAGCTGGATCGCTTTCCGGCCAAATGTTCTTTTAACCTAGGGAACATGTGATAGTCACTGGGCGCCAAGTCAGGACTACAGGGTCTGTGGGTGATTACGTTCCACTGAAACTCTTGCAGGAGAGCAACGGTTTGCCGAGTGATGTTGTCGTGGAGTATGTGTACGCCCTTGCTCAACATTCCTCTTCTCCGGTTCTGAATTGCCCGTTTGAGTTTTTTCAGTCTCTCAGTACCTGTCAGCGTTAATTGTGGTCTTAGCGATTTAGCTCCTACGACGAGGTAAAAGAAGAGGTTCATAACTTCCTGAACAGCATGGCAGCGAGCTGGTATGACATGGGCATACAAAAACTGCCACAACGTCTACAAAAATGCATCGACAGAAATGATGATTATGTCGAAGAATAGCTAAATGTTCAATCTGTGAACTTATGTAAACCATTGTAGAAATAAACAGGTCTACGTACTTATAAAAAAATAGGAGACCTTACTTTTGGGATTACCCTCGAACTAACTGGAAATCTCTTACCTGTGGATAGCAATCCCAGTTTGTTACTTTATAATACGCAAATGAATATAGTAATCACACTAAAGGCTTTCAGAAAATGAATGGCAACATTTTCAGGAATTATACCGGGTGGCTACAACTAAGGACCCCGTAAAAGATCAAACTTGTTTGACGAAATTGCTCTTATCTTGCCACGGATTTGCCAAGCAAGCCCGCACACGTTCAAACAACGTTTGTCAATTTAGTCTCACTTTGAATCAGACGCTGTTAGTCTTCGTAAATATTTTGACAGTAGTGAGAACGGCCACAAATGCAAACAAACCAGTCCTGGCGTTGACTTTGGCACTGTGTTTAAGGAAGAGGGAGAAGGAAACAAGACTCAGGTCCAAAGAATGGCTTAAAATGAGAGATTCGCCTATGAATACCTGCTAAAGGAAATATTACCCTCAGAACCCGATGATTACATCAACTTTCCTCGAATGTGTCTGTCAAGTTCGCTCTTATCTAGCCACGGATATGTCAAACAAGTCCGTACACGAATCACGAAAGCTTGTCGATTTAACCTTAATCTTGAAGCAGAAGGTTTTCATGTATGGTGTATTTTGACACTAGAGGGAATGGCTACAAGTGCACATAAAGCGTTTTTAGTAGCATAGAGATATGCACCAAAACACTCTTCGCACTGAAGACCACAAAAACAACGACACTAACTCTGGCACTGTGTTCAAAGAATAAGAAAACAAGACGCTGGTCCAGGGAATGGTTTAAAATGAAAGAGATATGTGCAACTGAAAACTGGTTAATGGAAATGTTACATTCGGAACCTGATGATTACATCAGCTTTCTGGGGATGGACAGTGAAACATACCTTTTTTAGCGTTACTTCGGCCTCACACTGACGCGAAAATTTATTCTCTTCTACTTATTGCTCTAATGAGAGCTCATTAAGATACCAAAACGTAGGAACATATAGCCCACATCGTCCGTGAAAGAACCAAAGAAGTTCAATTTCTTTTATTTCACTCCACTTCTGCTTGTATGCGACGGTGTTCGGAGTGCTGCAGGGCGGGCTGTATACACCACAGGACGTTGAAACATTGTAGGTCTGCTCATTAATCTGTGCGCTCGCGGACTATGCTGAAAAAAAGAAAGTGTTTCTTTTTCTGGCACTAGGTGAAAATATGGCGCTGTAAGCAGTCAGAATTTGGTGTGGCTGCAGGAAAAGGAGAGAGAATCAGACACGTGATAACGGTGGTTTTGGCACTTTTGTCAGTATAGGGTCCCAAGTTGCGGCATGTGTTCAATATGGTCTCCCGATCCAGGAATATGCTGCATCCTGAACACGCTATGGTCGACAGTTACTCGCACCATATACGATGCAATCAGAGGGATATGTCGTCGTATGCTGTCCTCCAGATCAGGAAGAGTGCGAATGCAGCCCTAATAGACACGATCTTACGGATATCCCCACAACAAAAATTCACATGGATTTAGGTCGGGGAATCTGGAAGGCTGCGTATTTTGTAATTGAGTACAGATGATGCGGTCGTTACCGAAAGTTTCTCGAAGGATATCTTTCACCTGGTAAGTAATGTGTGGGGTCGTCCCATCTTGCATAAAAATTATTGTGTGGACACAGTTGCGTTCTTATAAAGCTGGAATCACGTGTTGGACAAGGACGTCCTTATAAGGTGCAAATGTCACTGTACACCTAATAGGCCAGTGAGGTGTCATCTCCTGTAAGAAAAAACGGCCCGAGAACGATAGAGCTTGTGAAATCACAGCACAGTCACGTAAGGTGAGTGCAGTGGGTGTTCCTACACAACGTATGGTGAAGTAGAGCCTCATATGCGACAGTTCTGTGCATTCATGGCGTAGTGCGGAGTAAAATGTGCTTCGCCCATCCAAAGAATGTTCCCCAGCCACAGGTCATCCATTTCAATGCGTGCCAAAAGTCGAAGGGCAAAAACACGGCATTGTGGCCTATCTTGGGGCTTCATTTGGTGCGCATTCTAAATGTTGTAGGGATACCAGTGTAAAATACACCGCAAGATCTTTTGAACTATTGACCAAGGGAGAGAATTCCACAGCTCGAGCACTGGCTGCAGTATTTGAGGCATGTGGTGCACGATCGGCTATAGCTTCATCAACTTCATCAACAACTGCTATGGGAATGGGCCACCCCCTCTCCCTGACGCACAACCTAGTTCACCCGTTTTTTCAGATTTCTTGATCGTATTCCTTAGTCCATTTATTGACAAGGGGCCTCTTCAGAGCTGTTTCTGTCGGCGATATTCCCTCAAGGCGGCGCTGCTATTGCTGCCGTTCTGATAAAACAACTCAAACAGTAAACATTTCACATTCTGACGGCTTACAGTCACATATTTTCATCTGGTAGTGGAAAGTGGAACTATAATTCTTTTCAGAATACGCGGCGAGGGCACCAATTAATGAGTATACTCCGCAGGTGCACCAGTTAATGAATATACCTACGAGGTGTCACAGTCCTGCGATATATATGGCCCCCACTACAGCACTCTGAACACGGTTAGTTCCATTATAACCACCCTGTATTTATTTGTGATGTTGTTACATATTTCTAGAGGCGTCTGTGGGATTGTCAACTTGACTGTGTTCTCTCCAACTGATGATTGTGATAAGGATGGTGATAAGAATGATAAGGTTGATGACGAGGACGACGAATTCGGGTTTCCAAGGGACTCAACAACGTGATTAGTAGTCCCTTTATACTAATAATCAAGGAGCCCATAGAAAAATTTTGCGAGTGGTGTAGACTGATTCGGGTCACGAGTTGTGACACAGTCACAGAAAATGACAGACACAACAGCGAACTGAAAGTACCGGTAAAAGAAGCTGTAGCACGCACAAAAATGAAGCTGGAGTACCGAGAAGAAGAGCGCGGCCAAAGTTTCCCCCAAAACAAGAGCTATAGGGTTACTGTACTTGGTGGCTCTCTCTTCCTTACTCTGTACTGACACTGGGAGCAAATACCATAACAAAAAATAGAAAAAAACAGTTAAATGTTTTGTGAAACAATTTACCTAAAAGTAACAAAACAGTGGAGAGATACTAGCCGCGACTTTGAATAATGCTGGAGGTCGGACTCCACAATCTACATAACCCACCAGATCAGTATCCTCAATTACCAAGGTTAGAGCAAAGTCTACAAAGAAGCCATGGATTACTCGAGGAATAGGGGTATCTTGTAAGACAAAAAGAAAACTGTATCTGTCAATCCGAAACATTTCCAATGTTGATGCTATAGCACATTATAAGAAATACTGCAAAATATTAAAGACTGTAATACGGATGTCAAAGCAAATATATTACAAGGAAAAGATAGTCATATCAGATAACAAAATAAAGACAATATGGGATATAGTGAAGGAGGAGACCGGTAGAACCAGACATGAAGAGGAACAAATAGCATTAAGAGTAAATGATACATTGGTGACAGATGTGTATAGTGTTTCGGAACTTTTTAACAAACATTTTATAGCTGTTACTGAAAAGATGGGGTTGTCAGGTTCGGTAGATGCTGCTATGGATTACCTTAGACCAGACATTTCAAGTAACTTCCATAATATGAATTTGACCCTCACTACCCCAACAGAAATAATGTCCATCATAAAATCTTTAAAATCGAAAACATCTAGTGGGTATGATGAAATATCAACAAAGTTAATTAAAGAATATGATTCTGAGCTAAGTAACATATTAAGCTATCTGTGTAACCAGTCGTTTATCAGTGGAATATTTCCTGAATGGCTGAAATATGCTGAAGTTAAGCCACTGTTTAAGAAGGGAGATAAAGAAATAGCATCAAATTTCCGTCCAATTTCACTGTTGCCAGCATTCTCAAAAATTTTCGAAAAAGTAATGAACAGTCGTCTTTATAACCATCTTATCTCAAATAACATACTGTCAAAGTCACAGTTTGGATTTCTAAAAGGTTCTGATATTGAGAAGGCTTTCTACACTTCCAGTGAAAATGTGCTTAATTCATTAGACAAAAAATTGCAGGCAACTGGTATATTTTGTGATCTGTCAAAGGCATTTGACTGTATAAATCACAATATCCTTTTAAGTAAATTAGAATATTATAGTGTAACAGGAAATGCTGCAAAATGGTTCAAATCTTATATCTCTGGCAGGAAACAAAGGGTGTTATTAGTAAAGAGACATGTATCAGGCATCATCCAACTGGGAACTAATTACATGTGGGGTCCCACAAGGATCCATTTTGGGGCCCTTACTTTTTCTTGTGTACATCAATGACCTTTCATCAGTAACATTACCAGATGCCAAGTTTGTTTTGTTTGCCAATGATACAAACATTGCAGTAAATAGCACATCAAGTGTAGTCTTAGAAAGATCAGCCAATAAAATATTTGTGGACATTAATCACTGGTTTCTAGCCAATTCTTTGTCACTAAACTTTGAAAAAACACACTACATGCAGTTCAGAACTTGTAAGGGGTGTCCCAAGAGTATATGTCTGACATACGATGACAAGAAGATAGAAGAAGTGGACAGTGTTAAATTCTTGGGATTACAGCTTGATAATAAATTCAACTGGGAGGAGCACAACACAGAACTGCTGAAGCGTCTTAACAAATCTCTGTTTGCAATGCGAATTTTGTCAGACATAGGGGATATAAAAATGAAAAAGCTGGCATACTATGCTTACTTTCATTCCATAATGTCATATGGGATTATTTTTTGGGGTAATTCATCAAGCCAAGCTAAAGTTTTCCGGGCACAAAAACGTGCAGTAAGAGTTATATGTGGTGTGAACTCAAGAACTTCCTGCAGAAGCCTGTTTAGGGAACTAGGGATACTAACTACTGCTTCCCAATATATTTATTCCTTAAAGAAATTTGTCATTAAAAATATATCACTTTTACAAACCAACAGCTAGCTCAATTCATGGAATCAATACTAGAAATAAGAATAATCTTCACAAGGATTTAAAGTCACTTAGTCTTGTACAAAAAGGTGTGCATTATTCAGGAACACACATTTTCAATAACTTGCCAGCAGCCATAAAAAGCTTAACAACCAATGAAATTCAGTTTAAGAGAAGCCTAAAGGATTTATTGGTGGCCAACTCCTACTCCATTGATGAATTTCTTAGTAAAACCAACTGATTTGTATATAAGTACAATATAACTTCTGCACAATTTCAGTGCAGTAATGTGTTCAATGAAAATTTGTGTCTGGCTGTGTGTGTGTGTGTGTGTGTGTGTGTGTGTGTGTGTGTGTGTGTAAGTATAATCTAACCTCTGCACCATTTCAGTGCAGTAATGTGTTCATTGTAAATAAGTATTACAGTAGTTGTATTACATGTTTATTACCTTATAAATAAATAAAAAACTTTTTATTTTAAATTCAGTGCATTAGTATTTCTAAAATGACTCTTTCATATAGTGTTCATTAAAAAATGATGATCATTCCACTTGGGACCTGTGGAATGGTACATTAGCTTATTTGTTTTAGTTGTAAATATTTGTCATGTATTGTTGTTTTTCTGACATGTTCCACATCCTGGAGGACCTCCTCACTACGGATCAATTGGAATGAAAGTAAATCTAATCTAAGTAAATCTAATCTAAGTAAATCTAATCTAAGTAAATCTAATCTAAGTAAATCTAATCTAAGTAAATCTAATCTAAGTAAATCTAATCTAAGTAAATCTAATCTAAGTAAATCTAATCTAAGTAAATCTAATCTAAGTAAATCTAATCTAAGTAAATCTAATCTAAGTAAATCTAATCTAAGTAAATCTAATCTAATCTAACACTTTTTAAAATTCTGTGTTAAACGTCGAACTTTAAATTCTCAACGGGCACCCTGTCGGTTTTAACATGATTTCGAGCATCATCCAATGCCGTGTCAAATGTTTATCTAATCTATTTTATTTTGTGCTCCGTCGTTAAACTTTAATTTTTCTTCTTTCTTTCCTTCACTATGAAATATAATGTATGTGCAAGATCTGCCGTCTTAACAGTCATATTCTTACAATTTTTATTTTCAAATTTTGTTCACTATAACTGTGCATTTTCCCCGAAGTACTAATAATTTTTGTCTTACTCACCTCTATTACTTTCAAGTAATTGAATACCAGTTTTGCAAAAAATTTGATATCCCATCTGTCCATTTTCCACTCTATGAAAATTCGGACAAAAACTGAATGTGTAGCTTTTGGAGGGGTCTTGTTTTCGCTCCACTCAAACATATGCCCCCGAAAAGAAAAAAACCATAGACTCGCATTCGAAAGGGCGGTGTATTCTGGCGCAGTCATTATGGGTTTCGGTTTTCTGTGATTTTCCTAACTCGCTTGAGGCGAATTCCGGGATGATTCCTTTGCACTGGAACGACTGATTTTCTTCCCTAATCTGAGCTTGTGTTTCATCTCTAAAGACCTCGACATCGATGGGACGTTAAATCCTCCCTCCCAATATGTAGGTATCAAATGTGAAATCATTCGTTGATTTTTTGGTCGATTTACTTCTTTCGCCACAACAGTTTTTTTTTTTTATTTTTGAAAAGCACACTCATTACGTCATACTTTATTAACTTCTCCCCACATTTGTCTACGCTTCATAAATTCTAAAACACACTTAAATTCGAAAAAACAACCAACGAAATTTTTTCTGTTTTGACGCCATGATTATGTCTCGTCTTGTAACACACAACAGCAGACCATAAACGTCAAAAATATACGGGAAAGGAATCAAAATGGCTATGCATCTGAACAGAGTAACAATGGTAGAGAACATCACTGCAGATTATGTTATTTTGTACAACGCTCTCAGATATCGGCAAAGCGATCGTCGCATTCATGAAGATAACGACAGGACGGGGCGAAGAGAAAGTACACAAGATCCCGTGCTATGCCATTCATTATTTGACGAGACGATTAGATCTACTTCCGCGGAACCATCTAATCAATTTGTAAATAAGCATCGTACAGTACTTTGCCCTGTGGAGATATTATGCACTTTCCTCGTGCATATATGGTTATCTATGTCTACTGATTGTAGTGGCGGCGAGATAAAAGAATCATGCATCTCTCCCTCCCACATGCAGAAGATCACCCGCGAGACTGTATTAGTGCAAATCACAAAATCATTTCTCATCTTGGATGCACTGTGTCTTAATTTATAGTTCTTTTACTCGATGATCAGTTTCGGACATTGGCCTCTTGCAAGTGGTACATATAACGAAATCACCAAATTAACCAGCTCCGTCAACTTACGGGCATTATCTTGCTGAAATGTAAGTCCATGATGAATTGCCATGAACGGGAACAAAATGGGGCGTAGAATATCGTCATCCACCGTTTTGAGTAAGGGTGCCGCGGACGACGACCAAAGTGGTCCTGCTATGAAAAGATATGGCACCCCAAACCATCCTTCCTGGTTGTTGGATCCTACTGCGAACGACAGTCCGGTTAGTAGCCCGTCCGGTGTGTGTCCAGACATGTCTTCGGTCTGCATTCTTGTTGACTGCAGTATAACTGTGATCGGTCCCGCTTCAAATTGGGCCCTGATGACCAGCCCATCCTGGCCTTACATTTCAGCAAGATAACGCCCGATCACAAGGGCGATGTTTTTTACTGCTTGTGTTCGTGCAGCCGGCCGTGGTGGCCGTGCGGTTCTAGGCACTTCACTCCGGAACCGCGTGACTGCTACGGTCGCAGATTCGAATCCTGCCTCGGGCATGGGTGTGTGTGATGTCCTTAGGTTAGTTAGGTTTAAGTAGTTCTAAGTTCTAGGGGACTGATGACCTCAGATGTTAAGTCCCATAGTGCTCAGAGCCATTTGAACCATTTTGTGCTCGTGCTTGCCAATGGAATACCAAGATTTCCGATGTGAAACAATAGCACACCAGTTGCGTTAAAAAACAATTTCTTGACATCTGCATTCTTCAAAAACAATTGCTGAAAATGATAACAAAAATCTAAATGACAACATTGGTCCTTGCGAGGGGCAGAGACATGTGAGGCGAAATGCTGACGTAAGCTGCGCTCGGCGTTTCCAACAGAAACTGCAACGTATAACCTCACACTGCAATTTTGACACTGGCGTTTGCAGAAATGGAAAAAACGGGGAAGTCGACTTGAAGTGTTCCGGACAAATCCGATATGTGACGAAACAGAACGACTCACCCATCGGACACATTTTATTGTGCCACTTACATGCAGTTACCACTGTTAGGAAAGTGCTTCTCGCCAAGCATGAACGTGCATCGTTTTTATTTCAGTTCATGCTCTAAAGGAGATAAGCAGGCTGCTAGCTCATTGATGTACAGAATAACTAATAATAAATCAATACCTAAATATACAGCTCCAAAATCGGCAGCATATTTCTGATAAGCAGCTAATATTTTTACAGGCCGGTACGTCTAAAATCTATCCGTCGATATATCGATATACTTTTCGATGTATCGGGCGCCCATGACGATACCTTTCTAAATATCGATATATCGGACTCCTATATTTTTAAAAAATATCAACAGTGCTACTTAACTGCCATCTATCATCCTCCAAACAGTCCCGACTAGGCCCCATCCGGTTTTCATTTGTTTCCAAAACTTAAAGAACACCTTCGTGAATTTCACTTTGATAGTGATGAAACGGCGAACTGGTCTCTTATTGGGAGAAATGTGTTCGTCGCCAGGATGACTAAGTTGAGAAAGAAATAGGTAGACAAGATGAATAAATATATATACTATTCTTAACGTTTGTTTCATTAAAAAAACTTTAAGCGTTTTCACATAAATTCGGAGGTATTAGTTTGCAGCAGGCCCTCTTACATCCTGTACGAAGGCTTACAAGCTGGCAGTGTTTGCACATTCCGCTCGTGAACATAATACACTGCCTGACAAAAAAAGTGTACTTCCAGGAGAAGAGAACGAAACGAAAATAAATTTCACGAGTAGGGAGGCTACGAGATGTCATTTCAGTGATTACAAAATCGAGTAACCTTTAAGTAGAATTTGGCAATATAAGGCCACTTATCAGTATGAAGTTGCATCCCTTCTGGGCTGGCTGCATGTACTGAGTCATGAGGCCGTTGTATCTTTCTCATGAGGCAAGATGGCCCAGACTGTTTTAAGTGGTCATTGGTGTCCCGGATACTGGCACTGGGATGGAGTCTACGTCCGAACTGTCCCCCCCGCCCATATTCGTCGGGGACAGAACTGGGGAGTACCTCGTCATCAAGCAGATAGTTCACAGAGACATGTGCCATTTGTGCACGAGTATTGTACGGTTGTAAAACAGAGCCGTCATATGAGATGTAACACATGAGCATGCAGAACGTCCGTGATACGTGTATACTGTTGTACATCAGAATTCCCTCAATCACTACTAGCCGTGACCTGAAATAATACCCGATGGTTCCCCACGTTATGACGTCAGGAGCAGCAACGCCTTGCCTCTCCAAAACAATGGGACTTCTCTCCAGGTCCCCACCTTAGTCGCCGACAATGGTTATCTGGGGAGGCGTAGGACCACGACTCATCGTCGTCGATCACAGTACGGCGCCACTCATCAGCCGTCTACGCATCACTCACCACTCCAAACGCATCTGTTTATGTTGACGGCAGCCTACGCATACCACAGGAATTCGTAAGTGTGGCTGCTGCTAGTCTCTGATCAATACTGGCGGATGTCTCCAAACGTTGCAGGTAGCTCGTACTCGTTCTCGTATGGTAAGTGCAGATGCGAAGAGGTTACGATGAGCTTGATGTTGATACGGCGGTCAGAAATTAGTGATCGGTGTGCTGACAGCGAGTACGCGTGCCCTCAGGTTCCCATGCAGTCCAATATCCGGCGGGTGTCACATCTGAATGCCCTACGAATACAGGTATCGCACGATTCGGCCATCCGGCCAAACTCTCACGTGTTTTTAACGCCGTCTCACAGGAGTACACCCCTTCTCCGTGAACTTTACAGTGATCACTCAGTATCTGACGCCGTTCATGCCCCTTATATACCCTACCACAATACTGAACACGTACAACACTAATGCACACTGATCGCCGTGCTACCTGTCGCAGAGAATTGCAGTTTTAATCATTTATATACCCGCCGGTGGAGCGTACCTATGCGAAGCTACACTGACTTCCGACCGTGTCTTCTGGGTGTCCCACTTTTTTGGTGGATAATGTACGTGCTACACTGTCCGCCTGCTTAGCTGGGTGGTAACGTGCTCGCCTCCCATGCAAGCGGGCCCGTGTTCGATTCCCGACCGGGTTGCAGATTTTCTCCAGTCAGGGACTGAGTGTTGTATTGTCCTCATCATCATTTCATCCTCATCACAGGCGTGCAAGTCGCCCAATGTGGCGTCGTTTGAAATAGGACTTTCACTTGGCGGCCGAAGTTCCCCGGATGGGGCCTCCCGGCCAACGATGCCACGCGCTCATTTCATTTCCATTGTGGTACACTAAAAGGTATCTCCTGGCTCGCACTTTATCATACGCATACAGACGTAGATGTGGGCGCCGTAATTATCACTGCTGCTGTTACTGTCAGATGTAATACTTAAAAAGTAATGGAAGGCTCAAGTTCAATGTATAGTACGCAGCAAACGGATACTCGTAGCACAGCAGGAGAAGCCACCTCAGGTGGACTACAAGAACCCAGGAAATTCTAACAGTCCTCATATTACCGAGATCAGGTGGTCAGTCACTGGAATCGTCTGCGTGAGGAGCGTTTACACCTTACTCCTCTCGAACATGACTCCGGTGTCAGATCATTTGGTCTCGGTAGTACAAGGACTGAAGTCTTATTATACGATTACTTCTCAAAGAGTCGTCACGGATTCACAAAAGAAGCACACGTGTGAAACAGAGCTTCCTTTGTTCTTACACGATATCTTGCGAACAGTAGATGTAGGTAAAGAAATGGATACGGTCTTGGCTTGATTTACAAAAGACGCTCGACACCGTACCATGTTGGCGACCAATAACAAAGGTAAGATCCTCGCAGTTATGCGAATTCTCCCGTGAATTTTTGTTCAACCGATTCCAGCACGTTTCGCATGAAGGCGAATTCCAGCTGAAACGAACGTTAAATCGGGTTTTCCCCAAAGAAGCGTCTATGAATCACCTATGTTCTCAACATACATAAACAATATATCAGATTGATCAGAAGCGCTATCAGATTGTTCGCTGATGAAGCTGTTGTATGTATGGAAGTATGATCGCTGGACGATCGTAGGGGAAATGCAGAAAGACTTGGACGAAATATCCGCTAGGTGTAATGAACGGCAGCTCTCTTTAAATGCGGGTAAATACGAGTATAAGATAATTTCTGTGGCGAAGAGAAGATGCTCGACAATATTTGTTTCAAAGGTGAGTGTCGAGCATCTGGAGCAAGTCACGCCGTTTAAATACACTCCTGGAAATGGAAAAAAGAACACATTGACACCGGTGTGTCAGACCCACCATACTTGCTCTGGACACTGCGAGAGGACTGTACAAGCAATGATCACACGCACGGCACAGCGGACACACCAGGAACCGCGGTGTTGGCCGTCGAATGGCGCTAGCTGCGCAGCATTTGTGCACCGCCGCCGTCAGTGTCAGCCAGTTTGCCGTGGCATACGGAGCTCCATCGCAGTCTGTTAAAGAGCTGGTAGCATGCCGCGACAGCGTGGACATGAACCGTATGTGCAGTTGACGGACTTTGAGCGAGGGCGTATAGTGGGCATGCGGGAGGCCGGGTGGACGTACCGCCGAATTGCTCAACACGTGGGGCGTGAGGTCTCCACAGTACATCGATGTTGTCGCCAGTGGTCGGCGGAAGGTGCACGTGCCCGTCGACCTGGGACCGGACCGCAGCGACGCACGGATGCACGCCAAGACCGTAGGATCCTACGCAGTGCCGTAGGGGACCGCACCGCCACTTCCCAGCAAATTAGGGACACTGTTGCTCCTGGGGTATCGGCGAGGACCATTCGCAACCGTCTCCATGAAGCTGGGCTACGGTCCCGCACACCGTTAGGCCGTCTTCCGCTCACGCCCCAACATCGTGCAGCCCGCCTCCAGTGGTGTCGCGACAGGCGTGAATGGAGGGACGAATGGAGACGTGTCGTCTTCAGCGATGAGAGTCGCTTCTGCCTTGGTGCCAATGATGGTCGTATGCGTGTTTGGCGCCGTGCAGGTGAGCGCCACAATCAGGACTGCATACGACCGAGGCACACAGGGCCAACACCCGGCATCATGGTGTGGGGAGCGATCTCCTACACTGGCCGTACACGACTGGTGATCGTCGAGGGGACACTGAATAGTGCACGGTACGTCCAAACCGTCATCGAACCCATCGTTCTACCATTCCTAGACCAGCAAGGGAACTTGCTGTTCCAACAGGACAATGCACGTCCGCATGTATCCCGTGCCACCCAACGTGCTCTAGAAGGTGTAAGTCAACTACCCTGGCCAGCAAGATCTCCGGATCTGTCCCCCACTGAGCATGTTTGGGACTGGATGAAGCGTCGTCTCACGCGGTCTGCACGTCCAGCACGAACGCTGGTCCAATCGAGGCGCCAGGTGGAAATGGCATGGCAAGCCGTTCCACGGGACTACATCCAGCATCTCTACGATCGTCTCCATGGAAGAATAGCAGCCTGCATTGCTGCGAAAGGTGGATATACACTGTACTAGTGCCGACATTGTGCATGCTCTGTTGCCTGTGTCTATGTGCCTGTGGTTCTGTCAGTGTGATCATGTGATATATCTGACCCCAGGAATATGTCAATAAAGTTTCCCCTTCCTGGGACAATGAATTCACGGTGTTCTTATTTCAATTTCCAGGAGTGTATTTACGGGGAATACTGGAAGCTATGCGAAATGGGACGAACACGTAAACGAATAGTAAGGAAAGCGGATGGAAGACTTAGGTTAGTTGGAAGGGATCTGGGCAAGCGCCGAGCGTCTGCAAGAGAAATCCCTTACAATACACTAGATCGTCTAATTCTAGAGTATCACTCCAGGGTTCATCTCAAGCAGCAGTGAAAGCAGACGTAAAAGGTATTCAGAGACGCTGGAATCCTGAGGCCGATGTAGCTTCTACGAAGGTGTAACAGATATGCTATAAGAAGTTAAATGGGAATCTTTTGAGGGAACGTGGCGCTGGTCTCACTAAATCTTTTTGGATATATTTACAGAACCTTAATTCGAGGAATTCTGTGGTGCCATTCTGCTACCACCATATATCTTGCGCAGCGGTCAAGACAATAAGATAAGAAATTGGGTAACGTACAGTGGCAGATAGGCAGTGATTTTTCCCTAGTTCAGTGTGTGAGTAGAATAGGAACGAAGCCGTTAATACTGGCAAGAAGTACGTACCCTCCGTCACACATTGTACAGTGCCTTCTGAAGTATAAATGTAGAAGTAACATGACTGAATCAGCTACAGTTTTATGATTACCGATACTCGTGTGTCTCACCAAACGCCCTGAACTTCTTTCAGTCAGTTTCATCTGTGCACTTCGTTCTACTGCTGGCAGATAAAAGAAGCTGGATGGCTGTCAACCGGGACCCACGTCTTTCACGGAAACCCGCAAACGCCCGCACGAGCTACTGCCGTGTTCGGGATAAGACGACAACAGATGTTCTCAGCGAGTATTATGGGGTTCTTCCTAATGTTGCTTCTGCTGAGCGAGTGCTTGTCTCCTGTCAACTATCGAATAGCTTTTTATTGGGATATTTCCAGACGATTCGGTCAGATGTAGCCTAGGTACAACTCTTAGCTCACACGAATGCGTTGCAGACTTAACCTTAAATGCAGTGCACCGTGAAGGAGCAGATCTTCATGATAATTAGTAGGCTTCCGTTGCCAATGTCTGCCTCATTCAAACCTTGCTGGTGCACTGCCGCCACAACTTGCAAAATACTTAAAAATGCTACGTCCTGAGAAAGCACGTCGCAACACGGCCAAAACGTCAGATATTTTAGTTTTTTAAGTTTTTTATAAGATGATGCGGCATCCTATGCAAAACGATTTTACTGAGGCAGGTCTCGATAGTTACGGACTCTTAACAGGCGGGACTGCTCGAACTTTGTCAGTAACTGTTCGCATAGCTTCCTTGTACTCACTCCAATTCTTGTAGCAAAGGATGCGTTTTCATCCTCCGCTGCTAACTGGTCACTTTTTCAATTTCTTTAGCTCAATTCACAACAGCGTCGACATGCTGGAAAGCGACAAATACCGACACGTACAAAATTTACTATTACATTCTTGTTAGTTTTCAGCTTTCGACTGAAATCAAAGCCACTAGTGTGCGGGCAGTTGAATTTCGATAAGGATTGGGGAACGGTAAGATGAACATCAACAGAAGCAAAACGAGGATAACGGAATGTAATCGAAATAAATCGGGTGATGCTGCGGGAATTAGATTAGGAAGTGAGAGACTTAAAGTAGTAAATGAGTTTTGGTATTTGGGGAGCAACATAACTGATGATGGTCGAAGTAGAGAGGATATATAATGTAGACTGGCAATGGCAAGGAAAGCGTTTCTGAAGAAGGGAACTTTGTTAACATCGAGTATAGATTTAAGTGTCAGGAAGTCATTTCTGAAAGTATTTATATGGAGTGTAGCCATGCATGGAAGTGAAACATGGACGATAAATAGTTTGGACAAGAAGAGAATAGAAGCTTTTGAAATGTGGTGCTACAGAAGAATGCTGATGATTAGATGGGTAGATCACATAACAAATGAGGAAGTATTGAATAGGATTGGGGAGAAGAGAAGTTTGTGGCACAACTTGACTAGGAGAAGGGATCGGTTAGTGGGGCATATTCTGAGGCATCAAGAAATCACCGATTTAGTACTGGAGGGCAGCTTGGAGGTTAAAATCGTAGAGGGAGACCAAGAGATGGTTACACTAAGCAGATTCAGAAGGATGTAGGTTGCAGTAGGTACTGGGAGATGAAGAAGCTTGCACAGGATAGAGTAGCATGGAGAGCTGCATCAAACCAGTCTCAGGACTGAAGACCAGAACAACAACAACGACAACAACAACAACAACTGGAAATTTCAGAAAAATTCCAGCATTTACCTGAAGGCATAACAAGTTGTAAATCATTGAGACGACTGAAGTTCACATCACTCTGCTTCTCCTGGATACAGATTCGTCGTTGTAACGACTGTTGTCATTTCACTAGATGTCGAGAACGATAATCCGTAGAAATACGGACCTACTGATTAGTAGTAGTTTGTAATGAAGGCAGGCAGCCGCTGACCGACCGAAGAGAGGCACCCCTCCTCCTTGGGTAACCACTATCCTGTGCGAAAAAGCTGGCGAGGAGAATAGAAGCGAGCCGTTAACAGATGGATTAACAGAAACAATTGGATGCCTCTGCGGCTTGTGAAACGGCAGAGTGCAATAGACGCTAAGTAGTTCGTCAAAGGAAAGAACGCTTACTGTGAGTACCTTTTAGTGTCTGCATGTGCTCTGCTGCAGAGAGATGTGTGGGAAAGATCGCACTGAAGTGGATGTTCATTTTAGTAGAGGAGGAAGAAAAGGAGACAAATGGATGGGACACAATATATCTATTCCTAACTGGCGACATGGAGTTTGACCTGTGAGGTCGTCTAGTCATGGGAATTGCGGGGGGGTGGGGGGCACAGAAGATTTAACGAGGGTGGTAAGCAATAATTTGATTGGCTGGAAAAGAAAATGAGCCAGCCAATCGAATGTATTGCTCCGCACAGGGACATAGCTCTGGGTAGCGCAAAGAGATTGCCTCGGAGGGACACTTGTTGGCAAGACGAACGAGAAAGAAGACACTTGTGATCGAGACGGCATGCCCGTCGCATCCGCGCAGCTAAAGGACACGAGCAGTCGCCTGCAACACGCCTGCCCGCCGCTTTCGCGGTGCCACGAGACGATACCACCTGGCTGCAGTGCGTCTTCCGATAGCAGCCTGATAACCGCCACGTGAAAAGTACAACATCTGTCATTAGAGTCCGCCTGTCACTTACGTTTGTCTCCTAGCAACCACGACTTAAACATACTGGTAACGATCATGAGGTTCGTGTAATTTATAATGGGGAAATTTGGTACTACTTCCTTTTTCGTGAGCAAAAGTAATTTGTAAATTGCATTTCAATACCCGTGGCCCAAGGCGCTTTCTTTGTATCAACAAATGTTTGCGATAAATCTATTTACGTTCTCGAGGCTGGCGCTTTTAATCCTTTCATTTACGAGGGGCGCTCAGATGAAAATATACGAAACATCACTGTGGTTATAACTGAAGTCTTTATTCAAAAGTAGTCACCAGAGGCCTGAGCACAACTGTCCCAACGTTTCACGAGCCAAGAATTCCTGTGGCTGAGACAGGAACCAGTCCTTCACTGTGTTCTTCAGTTCGTCGTCCGAGTTGAAACTCTACCCTTTGAGATGCCTCTTTTAGCGAACGAAACACAAACCTGGAAGATGCAGGACGACATTTTCGGACTGTAGGACGGATACTCAAGCAGCTCCTACTTGAACTTGGCCATTATACTCTGTGTGACCTTGCAGACGTGTGGACGCACGTTACCGGGGAGCAGAATCACTCCCTCCGTGAGCGGGCCAGGCCGTTTGCTCTTGATGGCCGTTCTTAGGCTGCGGAGTGTCTCAGGGTACACGCTACTGTTAACGATTTTCCTTTGCTCGAGGAATTCGATTGAGTATTGCACCTCGGACATCGATAAAGACTGTGAGTGTCACTTTTCCTGTTGAGGGTACAGTTATGAATTACTTTGTGGGAAAGTGATGACGCTACATGCTCGTCCCCAGGTGTCTCATTACGTTATCCCAAAGCGGCATATCCAAATTTCAAAAAATTTCAACGGGTTTAGTTGGGACGGCGTTTCATACCTCTTCGTTTGAACACTCCCTAGTTTGCAAATTCGGTACAAGGTAGTAACATACATAAAAAAAAACAACGCACCACGAAGGAATTATCCGAATGGGATGGAAATCGGTAGATGTGATGTACATGTACAGACAAACAAATGATTACAATTTTAGAAAAATTGGGTGATTTATTCAAGAGAAAAAGTGCCACAAACGAAGCAAATCTATGACGCGTTGATCCACCTCTGGCCTTTTTCCGGCTTGGAATTGATTGACAGTTGTTCGATGTTGTTCTGAGGGAACTCAGCTCCGATGACCAGCGAAGCCGTATCTGGAGACGCCCCGGACAGCAGTGGGATACCAAACTGACCATCGCCCACCATACGGTTCGATAATCAGAAGTGAAAATCGTGGGTGGGGGGGGGGGGGGGGGGTGCCACTTTTCACAGCAAGACCGCTTCGGTTATCAACCACGATACCCTTACAGCACACCGGTATGTCGACGAGATTTTACACCCCTTTATTTTGCTCTTCATTCCTGCCATCCTGGATTTACATTTCAGCAAGATAATGACTGCTCGCATACTGCTGATTGTTTACACGCTTGTCAAACCCTACTTTGACTTGCGTGGTCACCGGATCTCTCCCCAATTTAGAGCTTTTGGAACATTATGGGGAGGGACCTCCAACCGGTTTGGGATTTTAACGGTCCAACGCGACAACTGGACAGAATTTGGCACGATAACCCTCAAGAGAACATCCAAGATCTGTGTCAATCAATGCGAAGCCGAATAAGTGCTTGCGTAAGGACCAGAGGTAGACCAACGCATACCTGACTTGCTTAATTTGTGAAGGTCTGTCTCTTGAAAAAATCAGCCAGTTTTTCTGAAATTGTTATGTTTGTCTACACATGTTCATCACATCTATAGATTTCCGCCCCATTCGAGTAATTCCTTCGTGGTGCTATTTTATTTTTCTCTTATAGTGTATATTGTAAGAGTTCAGCCGCTACCTAAGAAGTTCTAAGCCGAAAATTCTGAAGCATTTACACGAGTTTTGAAGTGAAACAAATGTTTAGGTAAATACCCCTTCGCCGTGGGTCAAATGTGTGTGTATAGCTTGCTGATGATAGTGTTAAGCACTTCCGCATTTGAAAGCTTCCTATATGTTAAAAATTTCGTGAAACGGTCTAGAGTTCGCGAAATCTAAGCGTCGGTCGGCAGCACTCGTAGGGTTGAGGCGGCAAGTCGTGGACCTTCAGCGGCTGAGTTTGTGTGTTAAAGTGGTTATCATTTCGGATGTCTGCAGTCGGTGGTCCTCGGTAATCAGAATACTTTCCCGGCGAGCGGGCGTGGAATTATGGTTGGACATTTTCCTGCTTTTTTTCAGCGGGTTTTGTGGATTAGTGAGTGTGAACCTTTTCTATCGAAAGAGCGCACAGCTGAGCATGTAGCTTGGTGATGGTGTCACTTTTATTCAAGTGACTTGGCTAGAATTAATTCGTGCCAATGAATTTCATTTGTTGCCGTGCAAATTTTAGTGTGTTGTTTTTGTGAGACTTTCTACTTTATAGACACTGAACTGGACTGCTGTTCTGTTGTGTGCAGGGTATCGACAGGAGTCGTTAGGGGCCGTTTAGGACTGTGCATGAGTTGTTAGCAGTGAACTATTCCAATCCAGTAGCCGCATCTCGGAATCTCTATGGAAGGCTTTGGTATTGATATTGTAGTAGCGAGAAGCTAAACACTGTCTCGCGGGTTAAAGTGAGGCTTGCGGCCTTAGTTTATACTGACATGGTAGCGTAGCAGTGGAGACAAATGATCCGGGTCCCCCAATGAACGTTTTCAATTAAATACGCGGGGCAGTGTGTCGCGTAATTCGTCCCGCGCGCCGCACGTCGCCATGGCTGCGTGGTTCCAGACCGCAGCCTCTAGTGTGACTTCGCGCGACGACAGGAAAGCTGTGAAGACGGACAAAAGAAATGACCAATGTGAATTGCAGAGTCGATGTAAATTCACGATCGCGATTTCGACCTATTATCCAATGTGTAAGCGTTCTTTTTAAGACGACACTGTTCTCGTGTCATATTCCACATGCGTACTAAGATAGGAATCTTGCATCATTTACATAAAATAACTTAGCACTTCATCTAACTTTATCTTTTAGAAATAACAATTAAAACTACACAAATATCCTTTGTACAACGGCATTTCAGATTTAAAGCGGTAGACTCAAATACGCTATTGTTAAACCAATGCATAAAAAAGGAGATAGGTCTGACGCTAACAATTACCACCCAATTTCACTTCTGACAGCTTCACCCAAAATTCTTGAAAAAGTGAAATATTCAAGAGTAGCATCACATAATTGTAAAAAATGAAGTACTAACAAAATGTCAGTTTCGTTTTCAGAAAATGCTATATATGCTTTAAATGATCAAATATTAAATGCATTGAATAACCGAACACCATCCAATGGGATATTTTGTGATCTCTCAAAGGCTTTTGATTGTGTGGATCATGAAAGTCTTCTACAGAAGCTTAAGTATTGTGGTATGAGGGAACAAAAAGTTTAATTTATATTCAACTGGAAGAATGCAGAAGGTTGAAATTACCACCACAGATAGTCTGCAAAAATCAGCAGAAAACTAAATGGGGAGGTATCAAGAATAGTGTCCCACAGGGTTCAGTTTTGGGTCCCTTGCTGTTCTTAATATATATTAATGACTTGCCACTCTATATTCATGAAGATGCAAACCTAGTTCTTTTTGCAGATGATACAAGTATAGTAATCACACCAAATAAACAAGAATCAGCTGAGGAGATTATAAATAACGTCTTTCGGAAAATTATTAAGTGGTTCTCTGCAAACACAATCTCACAAAATTTTGAGAAAACACAGTATATACAATTCTGTACTGTAAATGGCATAACACCTGTGATAAATAAGGTCTATGAACAGAATTCTGTTGCTAAGGCAGAATATTCAACATTTCTGGGTGTGTGCATTGACGAGAACTTGAGTTGGAAGAAACATCGATGATCTGCTGAAACGGTGAGGTTCAGCAACTTACGCTATTAGGGCTATAGCAAATTTTGGTGATAAAAACATCAGTAAATTATCCTACTATGCCTATCTTCATTCACTGCTTTCATAGGGCATCATATTTTGTGGTAATTCATCATTAAGAGAAAAAGTTTTGATTGCACAAAAGCGTGTGATCAGAATAATAGCTGGAGCCCACCCAAGATCACCCTGCAGGCACGTATTTAAGGTACTCGGGATATTCACGGTACCTTCGCAATACATATATTCACTTATGAAATTTGTTATTAATAACCCATCCCAATCCACAAATAACAGCTAGGAGCGTAGCTACAACACTAGAAGAAAGGATAATCTTCACTATTCTGGGTTAAATCTGACTTTGGCACAGAAAGGGGTGAATTATGCTGCCACAAAAATCTTTGGTCATTTAGCAAAGAGCATTAAAGTCTAACAGATAGCCAACCAACATTTAAAAGCAAATTAAAAGAATTTCTGAATGACAACTCCTCCTACTTAATAGATGACTGTGGTTCATGGTGTGTCCCTATTGTCATGTCTTAGTTCATGAACCACGGGCAACGTATGAGTGGCCAAGTAAGTGGTCCTGACAGTCGGGATACCAGTTACTTTGGAATAAGGCTTGGCATCTCTGACATATTCTGAGTCGTGGTCATCTTTCTGCTCAGACGGCCAACCGATTAGTCCCTCAAGAGTTAGGGGTAAAACTCAATGGGACCCGGGGCAAGTAAGGCTAGCAACCTGCTTCCCTGGTACTTTCAATATGATGCTGGCAACAATCAGAGCAAAATGCCTCGGACTGTTGGAGGTGACGGAGTCCCACCTATAATTGACAAACCAGGGACTCCTAAGATACGACTCGGCAAACGAATGGTAACGAGATGGGGAGCTATTAATATCAGTGGGGGCTACTTTGGGAAGAAGGCAGAGCTAGCAGAGGCTGCAAGTAAGATGGGGTTGGACGTTTTAGCTGTTAGTGACATTTGGGTAAGGGGTGAGAAGGAAGAGGAAGTGGGAGAATATAAGGCCTACCTGTCAGGAGTCAAAGCAGGAATAGCACGATGGGGTGTAGGGCTTTACATGCAATAAGGTATGTAAACGAACGACTGTGTGGATGGATTTGACAGTGTCTAGCAAGAAAATTAGGATTATGTCAGTATATTCGCATTGTGAAGGGACAGATCAAGATAAGATGGATAGTTTTTATGACGCACTCAGTGATGTAGTTGTTAGAGTAAAGCAGTCTTCGAATGGGAGGTAAGAAGGAAATGACAAGTATTTTGGACAGGTCAGGAAAACTGCTGGTGAATCCTGTTGATGCCTTTGGCAGATGGAAGGAATAGTTTGAAGAGTTGCTCAATGTAGGTGAAAATACGATCAGTAATGTTTCAGATTTCGATGTACAATTGGATAGGAATGATGGTGGAAATAGGATCACATTTGGGGAAGTGGAGAAAATGGTCAATAGATTGCAGTGCAATAAAGCAGCTGGGGTGGATGAAATTAAGTCGGAACTCATCAAATACAGTGGAATGTCAGGTCTTAAATGACTACACAGGATATTTGAAATGGCGTGGGAGTCGGGACAGGTTCCATCAGACTGGACGAAAGCGGTAATCACACCAATCTTTAAACATGGAAACAGAAAAGATTGTAACAACTACAGAGGTATCTCTTTAATCAGCGTTGCGGGTAAAATCTTCTCAGGTATTGTTGAAAGGAAAGTACGAGTATTAGTTGAGGACAAATTGGATGAAAATCAGTGTGGGTTTAGGCCTCTTAGAGGTTGTCAGGACCAGATCTTTAGCTTACGGCAAATAATGGAGAAGTGTTACGAGTGGAACAGGGAATTGTGTCTATGCTTTATAGATCTAGAAAATGCATATGACCGGGTTCCTAGGAGGAAGTTATTGTCTGTTCTACGAGATTATGGAGTAGGAGGCAAACTTTTGCAAGCAATTAAAGGTCTTTACACACATAGTCAGGCAGCAGTTAGAGTTGACGGTAAATTGAGTTCATGGTTCAGAGTAGTTTCAGGAGTGAGACAAGGCTGCAACCTGTCTCCACTGTTGTTTATATTATTTATGGATCATATGTTGAAAACAACTGGCTGGGTGAGATTAAGATATGTGAACACAAAATAAGCAGTCTCGCATATGTGGATGACTTAGTTGTGATGGCAGATTCGATTGAAAGTTTGGAAAGTAATATTTCAGAGCTAGATCAGAAATGTAAGGACTATGGTATGAAGATTAGCATCTCCAAAACGAAAGTAATATCAGTGGGAAAGAGATATAAGCGGACTGATTGCCAAATAGGAGGAACAAAGTTAGAACAGGTGGACGGTTTCAAGTACTTAGGATGCATATTCTCGCAGGATGTCAACATAGTGAAAGAACTGGAAGCGAGGTGTAGCAAAGCTAATGCAGTGAGCGCTCAGCTGAGATCTACTCTCTTCTGCAAGAAGGAAGTCAGTACCAAGACTAAGTTATCTGTGCACCGTTCAATCTTTCGACCAACTTTGTTGTATAGGAGCGAAAGCTGGGTGGATTCAGGTTACCTTATCAATAAGGTTGAGGTTACGGATATGAAAGTGGCTAGGATGATCGCAGGTACTAGTAGATGGGAACAATGGCAGGAGGGTGTCCACAATGAGAAAAATCAAAGAAAAACTGGGAATTAACTCTATAGAAGTAGCAATCAGGGCGAACAGGCTTAGATGGTGGGGTCATGTTACACCCATGGGAGAAGCAAGGTTACCCAAGAGACTCATGGGTTCAGCAGTAGAGGGTAGGAGGAGTCGGGGAAGACCAAGGAGAGGGTACCTGGATTCGGTTAAGAATGATTTTGAATTAATAGGCTTAACATCAGAAGAAGCACCAGTGTTAGCACTGAATAGGGGATCATGGAGGAATTTTATAAGGGGGACTATGCTCCAGACTGAACGCTGAAAGGCATAATCAGTCTTAAATGATGATATATATTGTGTAAAGAAAACTTATGTTAAAGTGACACGTTCCAAGTCATTACATAATGTATTCACGATCTATTGGAACAAGTATTAATGTATGTATGTGTGTAATGGGACACAGTGTGATAATCAAGAAATGTACGTCAGCAGCTGTCCTCCTCTTGCTGCGGTAAATACTGATACCGTAAATCTATTCCATCATCCGGATCCTATCGGCCTGTTTCCGGGTGGAGCGACACTGCGCTATGGTTAAGTTAGCGACCTGGATGGAATAGCGTCGGGGGGCCAGTACAAAAAGCGACAAGAGAAGACGGCGCGAAACAGAACGCAGAGCTATGGCGTGCTTCGCGCCGACCGAGAAGGAAGTGTGGGGACGCGATAGGCGGAGCAGGAGGGGGCAAGTGTGCGCGGAGTGGAGACGGGCGAGGAAGGGGCAGCGGGCCTGTGTTTCCGTGTCGGCGCGGCGTCCACCAGGTGCGGCCGCTGTCGCCGTCGCCAGCTAACGGTCCCACAACGCCGAGCTGCAGCCCCGAGCGCACAATACCACGGCTTTTCTTCCCTACCCTAGGTGCGCTGCACTCATTGTCACCATCACAAATTGTACGTACGATACAACTTGCACAAGACGAAAATCGAAGTATGGAAACCGATTTCCTCTGTTCTGGGTAGGGTATGCATCGAATTTACTATCTCGATCAAAATATCGGTTTTCCGAGCTCAGCTGTCTTTCCACGAATGGTGTCTGAATTGGTTCTTACGATTTAGTCATCACGGTGAATGAGGCGGTTTCTTCGTATTCTTAACAAATCGAAAGAACATAACAGAAATGAAGGAAATCTGCAACCTGAAATAAGAGAACATTTGCAGATATTTAAAAAAAAGATACACTATGTCATCAAAAGTATGCGGACACCCCCAAAAACATACCTTCTTCATATTAGGTGCATTGTGCTGCCACCTACTGCCAGATACTCCATATCAGCGACTTCTGTAGCCTTTAGACATCGTGAGAGCAGAATGGGGCGCTCCGCGGAACTCACGGACTTCGAACGTGGTCAGGTGATAGAGTATCACTTGTGTCGTACGTCTGTACGCGAGAATTCCACACTCCTAAACATCCCTAGGTCCACTGTTTCCGATGTGATAGTGAAGTGGAAACGTGAAGGGACACGTACAGCACAAAAGCGTACAGGGCGACCTCGTCTACTGACTGACAGAGACCGCTGATGGTTGAAGAAGGTCGAAATGTGTAATAGGCAGACAAAAAATGGTTCAAATGGCTCTGAGCACTATGGGACTTAACTTCTGTGGTCATCAGTCCCCTGGAACTTAGAACTACTTAAACCTAACTAACCTAATGACATCGCAAACATCCATGCCCGAGGCAGGATTCGAACCTGCCACCGTAGCGGTCATGCAGCTCCAGACAGTAGCGCCTAGAACCGCTCGGCTACTCCAGCCGGCAATAGGCAGACATCTCTCCAGACCATCACACAGGAGATTCCAGATTGGATAAGGATCCGCAGCAAATACTATGACAGTTAGTCGGGAGGTGAGAAAACTTTGATTTCATGGTCGAACGGCTGTTCGTGATCCACACATCACGCCGGTAAATGCCAAACGACACCTCGCTTGGTGTAAGGAGCGTGAACATTGTACGGTTGAACAGTTGAAAAACGTTGTGTGGAGTGACGAATCACGGTACACAATGTGGCGATCCGATGACAGGGTGTGGTTATGTGCGAACGCCCGGTGGCCAGCCGCGGTAGTCTCGCGGTTCTAGGCGCTCGGTCCGGAACCGGGCGACTGCTACGGTCGCAGGTTTGAATCCTGCCTCGGGCATGGATTTGTGTGATGTCCTTAGGTTAGTTAGGTTTAAGTAGTTCTAAGTTCTAGGGGACTGATGACCACAGATGTTAAGTCCCATAGTGCTCAGAGCCATTTGAACCATTTTTGAACGCTCGGTGAACGTTATCTGCCAACGTGTATAGTGCCAACAGTAAAATTCGGAGGCGGTGCTCTTATGGTGTGGTTGTGTTTTTCATGGAGGGGCGTTGTTTACCGTGGCTCTATCACAACACAGGCCTACATTGATGTTTTAAGCACCTTCTTCCTTTCCACTGTTGAAGAGCATTTCGGGGATGGCTATTGCACCTTTCAACACGATCGAGCCCCTGTTCATAATGCATGGCATGTGTGGGAGGGGCTAAACGACAATAACATCTCTTTAAAGGACTGGCCTGCACAGAGTCCAGACCTGAATCCTGCAGAACATCTTTGGGATGTTCTGGAACGCTGACTTCGTGCCAAGCCTCACCGACCAACATCGATACCTGTCCTCAGTGCAGCAATCCGTGTAGAATGGGGTGCCGTTCCCCAAGAAACCGTCCCGCAACTGATCGAACCTATACCTGCGAGAGTGGAAGCTGTCATCAAGGCTAAAGGTGAGTCAACACCATACTGAATTCCAGCATTACCGATGGAGGGCGCAACGAGCTTGTAAGTCATTTTCAGCCAGGTGGCCGGATACTTTTGCTCATGTACTGTATGACAGAACTGATGCAAATACACTGATCAACATTTTAAAGGAATTCGGGTCGATAGTAAAAGACAGAAATAATTAAAGGAAATTTTAACAAACACATCAAATGTAAAATTTATTGGGGAACAGTCAAGACCTTTTGAAATAAAATCAGGAGTATGACAGGGAGATGGTTTATCATCCCAACTTTTTAACTGCGCATTAATCCTTCAATACTAAGTGTGTTCAGCTAGGAAGAAACCCAAATAAAACCACCACAGATTATCTAGTTTTTTCCAGATGACATGGCATTAATTATCGACTCACCGGATAGTGCCAAAGAACAAATCACAAAACTACAGAAACAAGCAGACAAAATAGAATTAAAATCATCATTTGAAAGAAAAGCACATTTTATCACAATATCAGTGATGTTCCTTCAAATTCATAACAACACATAATCTAAAACAAACTGTTTTAAATCAATAGGAGAACCGGATAACAAGCAACGTAAATGAAAAGATTGCCGCCGGCCGGGGTCGCCGAGCGGTCCTAGGCGCTACAGTCTGGAACCACGCGACCGCTAGGGTCGCAGGTTCGAATCTTGCCTCGGGCATGGATGCGTGTGATGTTCTTAGGTAGTTCTGGTTTAAGTAGTTCTAAGTTCTAGGGGACTGATGACCTCAGAAGTTAAGTCTCATAGTGCTCAGAGCCATTTTTGAAAAGATAGCCATAGAAAATAGAGTACATAAAATGGAAATGGCATTCCAAATGACAAAAAACTCTATAACAAAAAGACTGTCCTGGTACACAAAAGTAAGACACTATGAAACAGTGCTAAGGCCTGAAACACTGTATGCAGAAGAAACACTAACAAGATTAGGGGATCTCGAAAAACTGGAGAAAGTTCAAAGGAAAATACTTGGACCCAGAAATAATACTAATGTTGATTACAAATTAAGATCAAACAGAGAGCTCTATTTGATAATGGAAAGGCTGACTGGTGTAATGAGGAAACTAAGGGCACAGTTCTACGGCCACATGTACCGAATGGATAGTAAAAGACTAGGCAAGCAGATCTTCAATTTACTAAACAGCTACAAATTCGAACCCACATGGCTCACCGAAATTGACAATGATATGAAAAACACAGGAATTAGAATGGACATAATAGATAACAAATTTTTTTCGAGAAGCAACACAAAAGGCAGGATTTCAGGTTCAAATAGCTCTGGGCACTATGGGACTTAACATCTGTGGTCATCAGTCCCCTAGAACTTAGAACTACTTAAACCTAACTAACCTAAGGACATCACACACATCCATGCCCGAGGCAGGATTCGAACCTGCGACCGTAGTAGTCGCGCGGTTCCGGACTGAGCGCCTGAACCGCTAGACCACCGCGGCCGGCCGCAGGATTTCAGGAAAGAAAGAGGTCTGCAAAAGGAAGAAAGTGAACCCAGGAAGAAGAAAAAAAAACCGACTCACTCTAAGGATGAAGGAAGTCAGGGAGCAACGAAAATTATATACAAAGAAGGATAACCAAAGTTGATGTATCGTACCCTCCAAAAATGTTATTCGAATAAATAAATAAAGCAAGGTCTCCTTATAGATGTCAGAGAACTCGTTGGGAGGATGAGGCGTTTGTTTAACAAGAAATGTATACACCTTCAAGTAATAGGTGAGAAACTACTTTATTGTACCTGGTTAGATAACGCACGTTGTGGAAAAAAACGTGCGAGATTAAAAATGACTAAAGACATATGAATATTCCTGTGCACAGAATTAGCGAATGTTGTAACACTGCCATTTACTGTGTATGAGCTTTTATCACTGAAACACAGTAGTTACACAGTACACAGAGTTGTTGTAAAGCCACAAGATTTTGCTAGTTCAGCAAATATATTATCAGATCAAAAGTATCTGGACATCTCTAGGTAATGCAGAACTGACCATTAGATGTCACCAGAGGCGGACCCGCCAGTAGAAAACGAGTCGGGTAGTGTTGTGTTATCAGTATGGAAGCAGCAACAGCAGGAGAGAGCTCAGTCACTTACAACGTGGACTAATCATCTGTAATCAACTGAGTAGCAAATCCACCAGGAACAATTAATCTCTTCTAAAGCCACCCATGTCGACAGCTGGTGACGTGATTGAAGTGGCAACGCGAAAAAACAACCACATCTAACCAAGACACATTGATAAAGTACACATAATTACGATTCCAGTAATAGTAATCATAGGCCTATTATATACATAACAGATAAGTCGATAAACTTAATCGGCAGAATTACACGTTAATATCAATTTTCCTCAGCCACCTGGACACACCGATGTGTCGCCAAGCTGCAGGACTATCGGATGGTGGGGGCGGATCACTTAATATATTCTGGTCAGATAAATTAATAAAACTACAATATCGCGCAGGTGAGTAAGGTTCGGACCACAATCTTAACTTCATACACATCTTTTTGTTACACACTGCGACTGCAGCGCGCCAAGGGACCAGGAAGTTAAACTGTCGAATTTGGTGGAATCTTGTGAAAGCGACAGCGAATCGTATTTATTTACTAAGATGGTATCTGTTCTTTCGGACATGTCCGAAAGAACAGACACCATCGGTGACCAAGCAGGTCGTTAGAATGAAATTACTATGAAATGAACACCCGGGTTCGAGTCCCGGTCGGGGCACACATTTTCATCGGTTCCCGTTGACGTATGTCAACGCCTGTAAGCAGCTAAGGGTGTTCATTTTATAGTAATTTCGAATCGTATTTGTTTGTACTGGTCCACCGAATGATTTTTACAAACGGGAGCGCCTGTAGCGCCATAGCCTACAGCAACAACAAGAACAAGACAACACATTTGTCTTTTTTTAGGTTTCCAAACGACCCGCGGAGGTGTGAATCGCTACATTACTCAACACTATTTCCGATTTTCTTGTAACCTACAGACATTTACTGAAGAATGTCATGTTCTTTAAAAACAAAAAAAGACCTGATCTTTTGGAGAAAACCATTGCGTATCTACTCAAAAAACGAAGTTTTCTTCACTACACTTCCAGACAAATCAGTGAGTGAGGAACATAGGAAATTTGTATGAAATGCAATACCTACATTATTTAATGTAACAGATAAGATACCACAACTGTCGAAGAAGGAAAAACCAGACAGACGTGGTAATAAAAGAACAAATGCAATAAAACTGCTTAATAACACAGAAGAAACCAATACCACAACTGTTGCTGCATCTGAGCCACAAACAGCAAGAATCTTCACAACACATTCTCATCTGAAGCAAAAGTAATTACATCTACAAAGCTATTTATGTATAAGAAAGTCGAGTGAAGTGGAAGACTGTGCCTCACTACAAAGCTGTTACGTGTCAAGGGCTGTCACTATCATAATAAGAACAGACAACAAAAGAAATACATTCTTCTCTCGCATGAACAGTCTGTTTATGTTCTCTTACTTTCAGAGGAGTAATCTGCACTTATACACACATTCGAAAGTATTTCATCAGGAAGTCTTAGCTTATGTCATTGAATCAGGGAGATTCGGTTGTTTTTACACGTGTTTCATGGTCATTCACGTCTCTTGATATTCCACTAATGCTTGGAACGCAAAAGTATAATAGCTATTTCGCTAATTAGCTTGCAAAATAATTAGAAACAAACTTTAATTTTACGGCTGCTTTCCCGCCGCTTGGCGCTAGTGTCGCGCCAACTATCAAACGGTAATAATTTTCACAGCAGTCAATGTCGCGACATATATGTTAGGCTACGGTTCGCACCTTTGCGCTCAACTTCGGGCCGCAGACATGTCAACGCCATGTAGACGATTTTTCTGGCGCGATCGCTACACAACCTTAACGCCAGGAGGTCTCGCCGCCCCGAAAGCTAAAAGGCGCAGGAACCGCTCTCTCTGTCCCCCATCCTCTTTGAAGTTGGCTATAGCGGCTAGATTCTCTAGGAATAGGCACGCTACCGTGCTGTCACCGAGTTCACAAACACCACGGAGAGAGCTCTCCGGGCCGCATTTCACTGCGGACTAAGACGGTATCACTTCGTTACAGATATTACGTCGATAATGCGGAAGTTGCCGCCATCTTTATTCGGCCTGAACTGGCTTCCACCACCTTCAAATCAGTCTTCCATAAATTCAGATTAGTAGCTGCTAGTCGTGTCCCGGTAGTATGCTCATATCTCCGTTCTTCGACCTCCTGTATTATGCGAGTACGCAGCTTTCGCTGCGAGCTGCCGGTACCACGCATTCAACGATGCTCAGGAGGTAAGAATTGTCTCGCATGGTTACCTCGTACTTCTCATGGCCACATCGATCAATCTTTTTAGGGACTGAACGATCTACTATTCTTTGTTTGGTAGCGTTTCTATGTTATTAACTTTTCATACAGAACAATGGTGTACCTAGCCGGGGGCAACGGGGAGGGGGAGGGGAAGGGGGGAGGGGGAGGGGGAGGGGGTGGGGGGCGAAGGCAACCCGTCCCCACCTCTTAGGGAAAGGAAAAAAATAATGTAGTCAGGTGTTTTCTTTCAAGAAAATTACTAAAAAGTTGGTATTAAGTAGGTATCTAACAGGGTCGAAACAGAATTGTTTTAAATGGATACTTAAAGTCGTCATACGTCTTCGAAAATATTAAAAATACTCCATAGTCCATGTCTTGGCGACCCAAACCTCCCTACAAGCTACCGTAAGGAAGCTCTTGCTACAGAAGAATGGCTTAACCGGCGAGTAATTCTGAGTTGATGTGATTCCACAGTGTAACATCACATTTAACTTGCTCCTGATAATCAATATACATTGATTCCATTAACTGCTTACGTGTTACTGGTTTATAGCTTTCCCCCTAACCCCTCTTGCTATAACTTTTTATAGAAGAGATTCCGGTCTCTCCACGGTCAGCGAACAGAAGATTTGCCTGCTAACAGGAAAACTTGGCAATAAGGACAGCTGATTCATTTACATAATTTGCATCTCTTCATAATAATACGCGCTACAGCCCATTTTAAGGCGTCCAAGGATACACAGCGAAAAAGGGAGAAAACGGAGTCTTTGAAGAATACGTTATAAGTCTCATAAGGATACTGCAATTTGTGCACACTGAAAATGCAAACATGACAAACATTATGAGTCCAGTACACTGATTCTTGTGGTCTGTAAATCATATATCTACCAAGTAAGATAATCTGTTTCCATATTGTATTATCTGAATTCTGTATACGTCTTTGTAAGTGACTTGTCCATAAGATTGTACAAAATGATGAAAGCATTAATAACAATAGAAACAATAACAACAATTATTATTGTGCAAATAGCACGATTCCTGTTTATGATGAAATATTGTCGGTCATTTACTGTGGGCACTTACCACCTCACTTTCCGTGTTTTAGTTTTCCTGGTCATGCTTAATTCTTGGATGATAGAGCAATTACTTTGAGCATACATTCTTGGTACATAAGACGAGCCCATTCATAACATTTATTCTAGATGTTCAAGGACGATAACTGCTCTCATCGAAATTGCGGCGCTCAGCTTCCATAAGCAACCAACCGTCACTGTTACCATCTTAAGTCCTAACCAGGCGAATTCAACGTTTCTGTATTTTTGCACCTTACTCTTCTTCCTTGTTGCGAGTCCGGCTGACACAATATACCTGTGGTAGGAATCGAGCAATTGTTTATTACGAAAGGCCACCACTATCTGCTATGGCTGAAATTGGTCATACTGCCGCTAACTCTGCCTTCTGTTACTGAGCGCTCAGAATAATTTTTGTGAGTGAAATTTTCATCACGAGCTACCGATAAAGTGTGAGATAAGCGGAAGAGCCTAGGCATTCTTCATATACAAAAATCAGACCGGAGACTTCAGACTTTCTACCAGTCGACGCGACGGAGCGAGGTTAGGACAGCAATAATTACAGACAGTTTTTACAGAGATAGTTTTTTTGCCGGATTCAAAGCTCGCGAAATAACTATAAAGTGACACGCCATATACATCAAGAATACATTCTTACATGACAGACTAGACATAGCCGCTAGCTGCAGTCTCCACGTTGATATTTTTTACTCAAAACTGAATTGCTGGTGAAATAAATAACAGCAGGCACATTTGTGCTGTGCCTCATTGCACCAACATAGCCCAGGAAATATGGGGTGTTAAATTTCATTGTTTTCCGAAAATACTGAATCTATTTCCAACTCATTGCGGGGATGGTTCAGCAGGCAGTAATATACGATGAAGACTGTTTGTTTCTTCACACCGACACTATTTCAGATTCAACCACGTTAGTAACGACAGATTATATGAAGACCTCAGGTGACAGCTAGTAACAATATAGTGAAGGATAATGACCATATCACTTCTTACAAAAGTGTAAAATGAAACAAAATACTATTAGTAAACCCATACAGACTATTTTGTCACCGCGTTTCACATCAACACAGATTCTCTGTTCACCACGAAAGGGAAAGCGTGTTATTTCGTGCACAGCCTTCTGACTTAGTGTAAACGTCAGTGAAAGCAAAGATCAATGTCTGAATTCTCGTCCGCAAATATAACACCACAAAAAGGAATAGCGATCGTATTTGCGGTGAGTGCTGTAAGGGGAGGTTTTGTCGTGGAATGCACCAAGGTCGCAAATTCTGGAAAAATAATTTCACAGCCCGTCTTGGTTCAACCTAGCGGTCAATATGTAACATGTTCCCATGTTTTCTTTAATATCGATAAGGATATCTACGACAGGTCGAGAATGTCAAGGCTCCTTTTCAGAATGCTTGGAGACCACTACTTCTTATAATCATTGCCGAATAAACTTAATAAAGTCTTCTTAAAATATTATCCCGGTTTTTAAGGTTGAGGCCGTATCAGCTTTTGAGATAAAATCACCTCCTCTTTGGGGTATCTCGAGTTTGACACATATCGTTTGCTAGCTCAGTAAAATTACCTCTACGTTTTCTTCGCCATATATTTCACAGCTGGCGTGGAGTGGTGTGATAACTGTGCAGCTATCCTCACACTTTGGCGTACAAGTACATTAAATTCAGGTGCGCCTCTGAAATATGAAACGCAATTGAAACATCGTCCTTCGACTGATCCGGTAGATCTTGCATTAACTTGCAAAATTTCTCCAAGAGTTTCTTCAACATCCAAACTCCCTTGTATGAAAACATAAAATTTACCTTGGAGATTGAGAAAGAATGTTGTTAGCTGTTTTTAGACGTCTTAGGCAAAAATCACACGGAAAAGGCGCGGACTCCTGGCAGCGGTGAGTCAAGGGCGTGGTGTGGACGGGACGTGAGCAGAATGAGATTTTCACTCTGCAGCGGAGTGTGCGCTGATATGAAACTTCCTGGCAGATTAAAACTGTGTGCTGGACCGAGACTCGAACTCAGGACCTTTGCCTTTCGCGGGCAAGTGCTCAACCAACTGATCTGTTTCATATCAGCACACACTCCGCGGCAGAGTGAAAATCTCATTCTGCAAACATCCCCCAGGCTGTGGCAAAGCCATGTCTCCACAGTATCCTTTCTTTCAGGAGTGCTAGTTCTGCAGGGTTCGCACAGAGGTCTTCTGTAAAGTTTGGAAGGTAGGAGACGAGGTACTGGCAAAAGTACAGCTGTGAGGACGGGGCGTAAGTCGTGCTTGGGTAGCTCAGTTGGTAGAGCACTTGCCTGCGAAAGGCAAAGGTCCCGAGTTCGAGTCTCGGTTCGGCACACAGTTTTAGTCTGCCAGGAAGGGACGTGAGCAGTTCACATTGGAGTGGCGCTCTCAGAGACACGCGGGACTGTCTTAGTATGAATGAATCAGAATATGTCGCTTTCATCAGACAGAGAAATTTATGCACTGGATCTTTCGCAACTCGTAAATGTGAGAAGTGAAGAAGATACTCCGCACATTCATGATGATTGAAAAACGGCAAGAAATACAGCACATTCGACCCAATGAAAGAAAATATGTCTCGACCGTTTCTAGCGTTTTTGCAAACTGTCCCAAAAATGTTTCTACATTTCATTTGACTTAACGAAGGACATCATTTAGAGAAAAGTAAGGAAACTGGAATGTTCTGACCAAGTTCCTGTTTTTCATAAGACTCATTTGAACGTAAGCGTAAATATTGCTGATTTTGTGGGAGATGTTCAAAATATTACGACACTTTTTCAAAATCCGGTCATCCGTAAATATTTCGCTGCTATAGACCAGAAATTCCTCTTTACAGGGCACTGTTTCCTACCGTGTGCCAAAAATTTTGCGCTTATGAAGAGGAACAGAACATTCTTTCACCCAGACAACTGCATTACAATAATTGTCACGCGAAGGACAACGGATTCCTTTTGCGTAAGACGGAACCAGAGGATTTCAGGGATTTTAGCGCACTAGACCACGGGTTAAACGGAGGTTCATTCAAAATAACTACACATTTTATCTGAGAATCGTACTAGCTAACGGGAACGAAAAGCCATAACATCCAGCACCGTGGATTTGTCAGAGCACTACAGAGAAGCTAAGACGTAATGGGAAAAGAAATTTGTCGCTATTTTTCGCTATCTTGTGTGATAAAATTCTGCCAGTACAAGGTGCCAAGAAGAAAGACTTACTTGATATGTGACAGTGTACACCAAATGCAAACGCCATTCTATGAGCAAGTACCAAGTGAATAGTGGATTTGCACCTCTGCCTGGCAAAACCCATTGACTGAGAACAGAAAATGTAATGATGCCTGAACAAGTTTAGCGTAATTCCCGCAGAAATAGAGTTCAATTTTTCCATGTCTTCTGCTGCTGCTTGTGTAGATTTGTACTGCAGTAAACATTATGTGTTTTCACAGGTGTAGTACGTTCTCAAAAAGAGGTCTCTATTTCTGTAATGAATAACACAGAAAAAACAGTGTTTTGGCAGGACAACGTTGTAACTGCAATAGAGGAGATAATGGGATGGTCAGTCGGGCTCTTCTGTGGAACTCTAGGTTATGCCAGGGAGACCGGAAGATCGAGGATGAGGATCAGGAGGCGAAGATTTGTGCCTTTCAGGCAGAGTTGGAAAACATGGAATTTTGGAATTTGAAGTACGATTCCTGAAAAAATGGGAGGGGGGGGGGGGGGGGGGGGAAGGAAGAGGTGCTGGAAATAGGTGGGAGGCAACGGGCAAACAGGGCAAAATCATGTTAGGAAATTCGAAATTCAGGTAACCAGTAAATTTCCCTTGCTAGCAGATTAGAGAAGGAAGAACCAACCTCATACAGATGTACACTACTGGCCATTAAAATTGCTACACCAAGAAGAAATGATGATGATAAACGGATATTCATTGGACAAATATATTATACCACAACTGACATGTGATTACATTTTCACGCAATTTGGGTGCATAGATCCTGAGAAATCAGTATCCAGGACAACCACTTCTGGCCGTAATAACGGCCTTGATATGCCTGGGCATTGAGTCAAACAGAGCTTGAATGGCGTGTACAGGTACAGCTGCCCATGCAGCTTCAACACGATACCACAGTTCATCAAGAGTAGTGACTGGCGTATTATAACGAGCCAGTTGCTCGGCCACCATTGACCAGACGTTTTCGATTGGTGAAAGATCTGGAGAATGTGCTGGCCAGGACAGCAGTCGAACATTTTCTGTATCCAGAAAGGCCCGTACAGGACCTGCAACATGCGGTCGTGCATTATCCTTCTGAAATGTAGGGTTTTGCCGGGATCGAATGAAGGGTAGAGCCACGAGTCGTAACACATCTGAAATGTAACGTCCACTGTTCAAAGTGCCGTCAATACGAACAAGAGGTGACCGGGACGTGTAACCAAGGCACCCCATACCATCACGGAGTGTGATACGCCAGTATGACGATGACGAATACACGCTTCCAATGTGCGTTCACCATGATGTCGCCAAACACGGATGCGACCATCATGATGCTGTAAAAAGAACCTCGATTCATTCGAAAAAATGACGTTTTGCCATTCGTGCACCCAGGTTCGTCGTTGAGTACACCACCGCAGGCGCTCCTGTCTGTGATGCAGCGTCAAGGGTAACCGCAGCCACGGTCTCCTAGCTGATAGTCTATGCTGCTGCAAACGTCGTCGATCTGTTAGTGCAGATGGTTGTTGTCTTGCAAACGTCCCCATCTGTTGACTCAGGGATCGAGACGTGGCTGCACGATCCTTTACAGCCATGCGGATAAGATGCCTGTAATCTCGACTGCTAGTGATACGAGGCCGTTGGGATGGAGCACGGCGGTCCGTACTACCCTCCTGAACCCACCGATTCCATATTCTGCTAACAGTCATTGGATCTCGACCAACGCGAGCAGCAATGTCGCGATACGATAAACCGTAATCGCGATAGGCTACAATCCGACCTTTATCAAAGTCGGAAACGTGATGGTAGGCATTTCTCCTCCTTACACGAGGCATGACAACAACGTTTCACCAGGCAACGCCGGTCAACTGCTGTTTGTGTATGAGAAATCGGTTGGAAACTTTCCTCGTGTCAACACGCTGTAGGTGTCCCCACCGGCACCAACCTTGTGTGAATGCTCTGAAAAGCTAATCATTTGCATATCAGAGCATCTTCTTCTTGTCGGTTAAATTTCGCCTCTGTAGATCACCATAATCATCGTGTAGCAATTTTAATGGCCAGTAGTGTAGATAAATGTAGGGTGCAGCAGAAACTTACTGCTCAGTCAGGTGAAAAGCAGAACAGGAAAAGAAGAGTTCTGCTGTTAGGTAGCACACATGGGAGGGGTGTAGGCCAGAAGCTACAGGAAAAATTAGGTAAAGTGAAACAGATCACAAGATTTGTGAAATCAAGTGCTAGTCTTAAGAAACAGAAAACTTAGGACAAATGTGTAGGTATTTCAACAATGAAAATCAGATGATAGATAGAGGAGCTGGAAACAGCCTTGCTAAAAACGAAAAATATAGTGTTACAGATGACCTGGAGAAAATAGGAGCAGCTAAGCACGGAAGTGTGGGTTTTGAGTATTGAGCGGATGTACGTTCACGAGTATAGAGACAACCTAATGAATCCACGGACCCCGCATGTCAGCAGGGGACTGTTCAAGCTGGTGGGGGCTCTGTAATGGTGTGGGACGTGTGCAGATGGAGTGATATGGGACCCCTGATACGTCTAGATACGACTCTGACAGGTGACACATACGGAAGCATCCTGTCTAATCAACTGCATTCTTTCATGTCCATTATCATTCTGACGAACTTGAGCAATTCCAGCAGGACAATGCGACATCCCACACGTCCAGAATTGCTTCAGAGTGGCTCTAGGAACACTCTTCCGAGTGTAAACACTTCTGCTGGCCACCAAACTCCCGAGGCATGAGTATTATTGAGCACATGTGGGATGCCTTGCAACGTGCTGTTCAGACTGTGTGTTGTTAGTATTTTCTGTACCTAAGGGATCAGACCGACAGAGAGAAAGAGTAGTCTATTTTAAAAAATATTTCAGCATGAAGAATTATCACTATACATTGTTAGTGTGCATTTATCTGAGATAATACTTCACATCACTATTATTCATGGCTTCCTAGAGGTGGCATCCAAACAGTGCAGTTAAAAGCAGTGTGTCTGCCTTGACAGTTGTACTGGTTTATCTTCAGAACAGAGCATACTTGGCAATCAGTAAAAAGCGCTGGTAGAATATATATAGCGCGTTTGAACTTTAAACTTTTTTACATGCTCTGACTATGTCGTCAGAAGACTTCGACATTGACCAGTGTGGTCAAGTTTCATCGCTGAAAGCAGTTATGACGTTAAGAAACACAGCATCTTCTTCAAACAACAAACCACCAGATAGCCCACGTACGGTTAGCATACCAGACAACATTACAAGAGAAGAGTCAACATTGAGTCGATCCCTATGCAGTCAGTTCGTCGGTATTTGTATGCGTTTAACATGGCTGAGAGAATAGTGCAGCAGATGATACCCCATACAAGATGCGAACAGCGCAACAATTATTGGCCACAGATTTCGAGAGACGCTGAAATGTCTGCACAAAACTTCTGGAGATGATAAAACACTCATCCTAATTTTCTCAGCAATTTTATTCTGTCTGATAAGGTCCATTTATATTTATCCACAGTCGCAACAGATCGTTGTGTTGTGCTACAGAAATTCGTAAAGCAGCAAAAGGAGACGTATGAATATTCGCCTGCAGTCGAGGTTCCAAAAGGACGATGCCGCCGCCACGCAGCCAGACATTCCGTGACAAGCTTACGAAGAATGTTCCCACAGTGCCTTGTTTCCCGATTCACCTTGTTTATAGATGTGTAGTTGTCTTTTCACCCTGAGGATTTCTGAAATTCAAAGTGTATGCTAAAAGACCAGTAATACCCGTTTTCACACGGGCGGTAGTGCATCTGAATGCAATGAGCCGCTTCCTGCAGCAGGTCTTCGGCGTACAGAGCCCAATTCCCGCCCACTTTGTTCAGGTGTTACTTTGCGACTGGACTGCCAAATGGCATATTATTGTAAGAGTACTCACAAGCTGTTTCCCGTACAGAAAGCAGTTGCAATTGCAGCAAGTGCTCTTATGATGATACACAAAATACGGGAAATAGAGAATTACTGGCACCCGACTAGTAGTTCTCCATTACTCGTAGGAGCTTTTGATTGCCTTCACGAGACACTTCGAGCAATTGCTGAGAAATTTTTCACTTTATATCGTACGCCAGTGACGTCTGAACAATACTGAAACCATTACTTAAGTTTAGTATACACAGCAACATGAGGAAACGAGAGGGTGCCAGAGATTGAGATGAGTACAAGAAACAGTTGTTTGTTGCAAAAACTGGGGAAATATTGTTAGAATTGTAGCAATTAGCCGTATTACAAATGCTTGCATGGGCAAAAGTTAGGTAATGCTACCCTCTGCATTTTTCCGGTTTCTTACGACATATGAACATAAGCCTACATGCATAAAAATACTCGTCAGTGTCTTGTTTACTTTATAACATCGGTTTTCTGAATTTAAGTTCTAGCTTTTATAATTAAAGCTACGTTAAATATGATAAAGTATGTTAAATATTGTGCACGAACATAGACATCAGTCTATTACCACAGCGTTTTATTTCGCAATCACATTCGCTGGTTTCGACAGTTCACAATCAGACTGTCACCTACTCTGTCGTGTGCTAATGATATATTATTCACAGCGCTTTAATATTACTAGATAATTATGCAGCCACGAATTAGAGTTTTATTTTAATTTCGAAACTTCTGGCAGCTGATTATCCAATATATTTTGTGAAGGTGATAGTCTACAGGACGTAAGTAATTAAAAACCACCAAGAGCTGATGATAAATACTTGTTTATTACGACCACGACCAGGTGTCTTAACACGTTTATATTGCAATGTAAGCTGTTCCAAGTGTCTTACGATACATGACGGTGATCTGATCTGGTCGTAATTAACAAGTGTTCATCATCAGATATTTGCAGTGAACTATGATGTTTTCTAAATAATTAATTTTGCTCCGAAAAGCAGCGACTGCTAGACTTCTAGCCTGTACTGCATGCATAAAACAACTCTGGTTACAGAGGGCTGTAAGCAGTCGACCTCCTTATACCCCATCAACGAATAAAACTGGAGGAAACCTTAAAAAATGCTACCATAAACAGTATTCTCTGCCATTAGTTTTGTACTGTTTCGCTTAGTGCAGACGCAGTGAAACGACTCTGGTTCAGAATGAATTTTCACTCCGCAGCGGAGTGTGCACTGATCCGAAACTTCCTGGTAGACTAAAACTGTGTGTCGTCCTGGGGCATGGGGCTCTCCATATTACGGGCAAGTGCTCTGACGGCTGAACTATCCAAGGACGACTCACGATCTGCCCTCACACCTATACATTCTACCAGTACCTTGCCTCCTACCTGGTAAACTTCACAGTACCCCTCCATACCTTGGGGGATTAGCACTCTTGAAATAAGGGATAGCCCGTGACTGAGCTATTGGCCTGAGTGCACGTCGAGTACAGTCTTTCTTTACCACAGCACCAGGAAGGAGGATGGTGGGACCATTTCTTCACCTCCGGCGAAGATCCCCGTTACTCGTCTGGTAGACTGAGAGGACCTGGGATCGTCCTGGAGGGATGGGAATGATGAAAAATCCCCATCGGTACCTGGGGGACTCTAGCGTCCTACCTACAAAACCACGGCACTATAAAAAAATACACTGTAGGGAAATGGCTTTGCCACAGTTTAAGGGATTGTTTCCAGAACGAATTTCCACTATGCAGCACAGTGTGTGCTATACTGCCTGGGACATAATTTTAGCGTACCGGGAAGTTTCGACTGATTCAGGTTCGTGTCACAATGATGCCTTTCACTCAGCAGCAGAGTGTGTGCCTGCCAAGAAGTTTTAGGATGTGCAATGATTTGAATCTGTAAGACGACTTCTATGAAGAATTTATTTATTTTACGAGATACCACAACTATACGGAACAATGTTTCCGCGGCGCTTTAATTTACTTGCCTTCGAGCGTCGTTACGGTTTCCAAGACACTGACTTGGACAGCAGTCGTGATTCGCGCGCTGCCAAGCAACAGAAGAAAGCCTAGAGTACGACAGAGACGCATTACGCGCAGAGCGCAGTGGACTGGAGGATGGCAGGCAGGGTGGTCCCCCGGCAAGCAGAGGCGCGCCTCAGCGACCGACTGACCGCCCGCTGACCTTGTCGCGACCCTCCAGAGGCCGCTGGAAGAGGATACGGCGGCGGGCGGTGCCGCGCCGGTATGGAACGCGGGCTGCCGCCGCGCGTCTGCCGCGGGCACTGCTGTGTCTGGCGGCCGCTATTGCTCTCACTGTGCATCAGACACTTGCCTCCGTAACCGACGTCTGTAACGTACACTTCTGCCATGCTCGGATCCCGGTGATGCTACAAATTGACAGCGACAGCATGGAGACAAATGGCACTCACAAGGGGAGGCCATGACTTTTGGAACGCGGATTTACTGTAAACTTCGTACATTCGTAGTAATCCATGAGGACAGCAAAATGTGTAAGCAGTAGCCGGCACTTCTCAAGCGTTACTGAGAAAATCGCAAGATAATTTCGGTCGTCAAATATACGAGGGCTATCCACAAAGTACATTACGTTTTGGAATTAAAAATAAATAAAGTATTGGAAAAAAAATTTATTATATACGGATGAAAGCCACACTTAAATACTACTTTTCTACATAGTTGCCATTTAAATTAAGGTACTTATCGTAGCGATGGACGAGCTTGGAAATTCCTTCGTCGTAAAATTCGGCCGCCTGCGCCTTCAACCACGTGGTTACCTCTTCTTGAAGCTGTGGGTCGTCATCAAAACGCTGCGTAGCCAACCACTTCTTCATTGCTGGGAATAAGTGGAAGTCGCTCGGTGCCAGGTCGGGACTGTACGGCGGATGAGGAAACAACTCCCACTTAAAAGATTCGAGAACTTCACGAGTGGCATTTGCCGTGTGGGCCCGGGCGTTGTCGTGAATCAGCAAGATCTTTGAGCCCAACTTTCCCCTGCGCATGTTTTGTAGTCCTCTTCTGAGGTTGTGCAGAGTTTGGCAATACCTTTGAGAGTTTATTGTAGTGCCTCTTTCCAGGAAATCCACAAAAATCACACCTTTTCTGTCCCAAAAGAGGTAACCACGTGGTTGAAGGCGCAGGCGGCCGAATTTTACGACGAAGGAATTTCCAAGCTCGTCCATCGCTACGATAAGTGCCTTAATTTAAATGGCAACTACGTAGAAAAGTAGTATTTAAGTGTGGCTTTCTTCTGTATATAATAAAAGAAATTTCCAATACTTTATTTATTTTTAATTCCAAAACGTAATGTACTTTGTGGATAGTCCTCGTATATCTGTGCGTGGCCATCTTAACCATAAAGCGGCTGCACCCAAGTGGTGCCGGCACGGTAGCTCAGCGTGTTCGGTCAGAGCGTCAGCTCTCCTTTTTAATAAAAAAAAACTGAACGGGTGTCATCGGACGTCCGCCCTAAACAAATTCAGCGAACAATTTAAAACAAAAATTAAAAAAAAAAGTGGTTGACGTTCAAGCCGCTAGATCGGGATCGAGTTCCTTTCGTCAGTTTCTTTTTATTTTCAACACAGTCATTTTCTTTACTGTTTATATTACAATTGATATAATGGGAAAACTACGTGTAATCGGATGGACTTTTATTAAATTATCAATGTTATATGGCAGTCTACTAATTTTTATTATCACAAATAATATAATATTCATAACTATCGACTAGTAAAAGACCAAACGCATAAAGTGATACTGAAAATGTTTGCTTGTCCGTGTCTTCAAAACTGTTCGTATTTAATCGAAAGAGAACGAGAAATTGCTTCTTGGAAGTCGCTATTAAAATACACTCGATACTGCATAACCAATTATCAGCACCGATTTTTAAGGAAATACTGCGTTATGCATGGTTTGCTTCCAAACTATCGTCTCAAAGAGAGGTTTTTGAAAATCTTAACGAGGTTTGTTTTTCCATGGAAAACGTCAAAAGACCTTGTATGCGGAAACATAGCATTTATTTAATGCAGCTGGTGCCGTTTGACATTTTGTTTTCCATGTATTTACGAAAAATACCATCCTGCAACTTGTACTTGTAAAGTCGAAAGCGACGATTAATTGTACATCTTTCGAAAGCAGTCTGTGCCGGTCAAAACTTGGAGGTAACAAGTCGTTTCGGGCTCCTTCCAGGTATAAGGGATTTCTCAAATCACGGACAAGCATACATTTTCAATATCACTTTATGCGATTGGCCGTTTACTAGTCGATAGTTATGAATATTACATTATTTGTGATAATAAAAATTAGTAGACTGCCAAATAACATTGTAAATTTAATAAAAGTTCATCCGATTACCCCTTTTTCCCTATTATATCAATTGTAATATAAATAATAAAGAAAATGACTGTGTTGAAAATAAAAAAAACCGACGAACAGAACTCGATCCAGCGATCCAGCGGCTTGAACGCCAACCACTTAAAAAAAAAAAAAAAATTCTATACTATTCGTTGAATACGAATGCATCGCTTCTCAGTGACATATACAGATAAAATTCTCGAGCCGTGTCAAGTGGTTCAAAAATCCAAGAGCTTTCGAACGAGTACTCCACGGCCTTTATCAAGTGGTGACTGTCGTGTGCTTACTACGTGCCGTCCTAAGCGGCGCTACCGCCTCTGACGTCACTGGTGTCCAGTTCAGTGCCATATAAAGCTGCTCCTATTATTGAGCCATCTAGGGAGAACGTCAATAATATCGCACAATGTCACTGTGCAGTATTATTGACGTTCTCTCTAGGTCACTCAGTAACATTGGTTCAAATGGCTCTGAGCACTATGCGACTTAACTTCTGAGGTCATCAGTCGCCTAGAACTTAGACCTAATTAAACCTAACTAACCTAAGGACATCACACACCTCCATACCCGAAGCAGGATTCGAACCTGCGACCGTAGCGGTCGCTCGGTTCCAGACTGCAGCGCCTAGAACCGCACGGCCACTCCGGCCGGCCACTCAGTAACATTGGCAATTATATGTTAAACAATACTGTGGTTCGGAGTGTTGGACGATAAAGACGCTGCTGCTGTGAAATGATCACTCACGGAAACTTTGAGAAAACTGAGGCTGAAGGGGAAAAAAAAAAGATTATCAAAACTTGTTGAAACAGCACTGGGACTGGTTCTCACCATGTATTGGAGTCCCCATACGTAGCCATTTGGCACTGCCCTCCACATCCCTCCGATAAATTTCTGTGGACGTTCATATCCCCATAATCAAAAAATAAAATACAACGAGAGAGACAGTTACACCACGTAAGCGCTTATCTCTTACGCCATGATATCTTGCTATTGGCAATTCTTTGGAAACTTGACATCTACAAGTGCAGTTTCACCTGACACTACTCATTGCCGTTTAATGAAAAAAAAAAAAATACGAGCTTACGGAGTATCGGAGCAAACTTTTGATTGGATTCAAGACTTTCTTGCAGATAGAACTCAACACGTCGCTCTTAACGGAACAAAATCGACAGATGTAAAGGTAATACCCGGAGTACCACAGGGAAGTGTGATAGGACTGTTGCTATCTACAATATATACAAACAATCTAGTAGAAAGCGTCGGATTCTCTTTAAGGATATTCGCAGATGATGTAGTTGTCTATACCAAAGTAGCAACGCCAGAAGATAGTAATAATTTGCGGAACGACCTGCAGAGAATTTATGAATGGCGCAGGCTCTGGCAGTCGGCCCTGAACCTAAATAAATTTAACATATTGCTCGTACATAGGAAAAGAAATCTACTACTGTACAGCCACACTATTCCTGACAAACAGCTGGAGACAGCGTTTGTCGTAAAACATCTAGGCGTAACTATCCAGAACAATCTTAAGTGGAATGACCACATAAAACAGATAGTGGGAAAAGCAGGTATGGTTCAAATGGCTCTGAGCACTATGAGACTTAACATCTTAGGTCATCAGTCCCCTAGAACTAATTAAACCTAACTAACCTAAGGACGACACACACATCCATGCCCGAGGCAGGATTCGAACCTGCGACAGTAGCAGCAACTTCGGTTCCGGACTGAAGCGCCTAGAACCGTTCGGCCACAGCGGCCGGCCCCATTAATTCCATTCGCCGTGATTGACAGGAGCGTCTTCAGTACACCAGCATCTCTGATTCAATTATACATGAGTATGTATAGCGTGATGGCGTTTTCGATATACGTGTGTAGCTTTCTGTTGGGTGTGCACTGGCCAAAGACGATTAATCCGCATTAATGAAGCGAAGTTTGATGATGGCGCCAGTTTTATTGAAGGTCAATCAGGCACTGAAATTCAGAAGTTATGCGGTGATTCTCACTTAAGGATGATCTCCACCCATAAGTTTTACACACATAGGTAAGAAACCATTTGGCTGGAAATGAGACGTAGATGTGGCTAGGGCCTCCCGTCGGCTAGATTGGTCGCCACTTCGGCGACTTGCGAGTCGATGGGGATGAAATGATTGTAAAGACAGCAACCACATGCGAGTGGAGAAAATCTGCGACCTGACCGGGAATCAAACCCACACCCTTTGCATGGAATTCTGCCGCGCTGACCACCTAGTTATGGAGGCGGACATGTGAATGGAAAAAATGGCAATGATCGGGAAAAGAAATGGTGATTTTCGTAAGTGCAACTTCCTAGACACTCTATAGATAATATTCACAAACTTTGACGCACAATCTGAGATTCATTGTCGATGCTGACTCTGCCAAAACCACTAGATTGATCGAGTTATCACTCAGTATCGTTTCCCCCTCTAATCCAGCGTACTTTGGTGAGTTCTAGGTATTTTATTCAACAAAGTAATGATAGATTCACTCTTCTATCCTCGCAAAACTGGGCTAGTGTCTCAGATTTAAACAATACGATGTTGACATGACATTTAACTCAGGGTCTGCCTCAAGGATTTCCTCTTGTGTACTACCAATAACTTAAATCTTCCAACAGCCTAAACCTTCAAAAAGTGCAGCGGTTTTGATACATCAAGTTATGAACTTTCTTTTTTACAAAACACATCAGGAAATGACAAAAAATATGTTCACCACACCTTCCCATTTCAGGGATGAGCAATGTTTGGCTTGCGACCTACTCTGCTGCGCTGCCATACAAGAACTCTGTCCGTGAATCCGCTACCACTACCAAACAATGCTACATTTACATTTCGCGAACATATCGAATTTCCTCCTTTAGCTCTCGAATGTTTCAGGGGTTTTTGACGTACACCAATGATTTACTATAGCCCCAAAGAAAAAAATCGCGAAGGATTAAGTCATATGACATTGGTGGCAACTGTTTTATCACAATTATGGGAAATAAAGCGATCTGGAAATTCCTCACGGAGCAATTAATTTGTTTCGCAGGAAGCGTGATCGGTGGCACAACTCTTGAACCTCCATTCTACTGAAATGGAGCCAAAAAAAATCTCTCATCATTGCACGGTAACGATTTCCGGGTGCATTTCCCACTCTTGAATTATGGAAGGATTGTATGACCGCAGATACAGTAACTCTATATTCGTGTATTCGTTTAGGAGGAAATGCGTCTCATCCCTGAAGGTGATCCTCCTAGCAAAACTGTCGATTTCCTGTCGCTTCTCCTCATGATCAAGCTTCTTTCAGCTTAAGCGTTAACCGAATTCTGTAAGGATGGTAATGTAGATCATACCGGAGAATTCCACGTACTGAAGTATATCCTAGGCCCAATTGTTGGAAATGGCGAAGAATCCATTCCACTCGGTTAACAGCCACACTGTCAAAACCACCGCAATGGTTTGCACAGACCGCCCAAAATGAGGGCGCCTTGAACTCTTTATGAAGTTCACTGCTGAACCCATTTCATTGAACTGTAAAATACCTCTGAGAGCTTCCGATTCATTCGGTGCTCTATTGCTCACTAAAATCGAGCGAAGATGCCTCACAGTTGCCACACAACTTTCTCCGTTCTGATAAAATGTTTTCACCATCAGCACACGTCGCGCAATAGTAAACTCTCCATGGTTAGACATACAGTGAATAAATGCGAGAAATTCCGACTGAAGCGACAATTGGAATGTTTATGGAAACCCAAATATGAGGCAACAATGAAGTTCAAAATGGCTCTGAGCACTATGGGACTTAACTTCTGAGGTCATCAGTCCCCTAGAACTTAGAACTACTTAAACCTAACTAACCTAAAGACATCACACACATCCATGCCCGAGGTAAGATTCGAACCTGCGACCGTAGCGGTCGCGCGGCTCCAAACTGTAGCGCCTCGAACCACTCGGCCACCCCGGCCGGCAACAATGAAGTCAACCGACAAATAAAAATATACCATGCGAGTCAAAACCAGCTCGCTTTTTTAAGGATCTATTACATACAGGTCAATGTGCCTATGAATCATGTATCTGTCTTGCCATATGGATCCAAGTTTATCGTTAGTTATTAAATCAAACTCTAGGATCGTTCATCAAAGGAAGTCACGTAACGACGAATATCTTCATTCTGTATTTGTAAATATAACTAATGCAATTACTATTATTGCTTAGTATTTGACCTCTAGACCTCGCATATCTCCGACAAGTAACATTTTTCTACTTCACATCCTACACAAGCACATGTACAGGCGCACGCACACACATTGTTCATTACTTAAAAGACCTCCAATCTATACAGTGAGGTGACAAAAAGTCATGAGATAGCGATTGCACATAGCCAGACTGTGGTCGTATCGCTTACACAAGCCATATAATTGCATTGGCGGAGCTGTCATTCGTATTCAGGTGAATCATGTGAAAAGGTTTCCGACGTGATTATAGCCGTATGACAGGAATTAATAGTCTTTGACGAGGAATGGAAGTTGGAGTTACACATATCGGACATTCAGTTTCGTAAATCGTTAGGGATTTCAGTATCCTCAGATTCACAGCTTCAAGACTATTCCGAGAATACCAAATTACAGGCATTACCTCTCACCACGGACAACGCAGTGGCCTACGGCCTTCATTTAACGACCGAGAGCAGCGGCGTTAACGAAGAATTGTCAATGGCAACAGAGAAGCAACACCGCGTAAAATAACCGCAGAAATCAATGTGGGACGTACGACGAACGTGTCCGTTACGACAGTGCGGCGAAATTGGGCGTTAATGGGCTATGGCGGCAGACAACCGACGCGAGTGGGAGTGTCTCCCGACAGTATGCACTTGGCTGTTTTGACGTTTGGCTGCCGGAAGTCACGTGACTTGGCTGCGAGAACGGTTTTCATGCAGTTGCAACCGTGAAGACTGAAGGAATTAGTTAAGCTTGGAGTAATTTCTATCTTGTGTTTTAGTCCTTCATGTTCAATAAACAGAATAGTATAAAAGTTCCGCAGTAGGCCCATATTGAAATTTACGTAATTGATATATGTGAGTACAGATACGCCGAAATATTCAGTCGATTAGTGTCGGTTTTTTTTTTTTCTGTGGATCTTAGTTGTTATAACGAAATGTGCGTTAAATATGGAAAATTAATGTGGTTAAAAAGTTAACACAAGGCTATACTGCTCGTAAGTTTGCTACCTCGGTTTATTTTGCATTCACATGTAGGGGGACCAAACCGGGGAATATGAAGTAGTTTTAATATTTTGGACGACGAAAAGCGGCTTTTAAGTAGCCATAGTATAGTTCCAGTCCTGTTGAGAACCTGCATAAGGAATGCTGTATGGTGAAAAAAGATCATGGCTACACCTGAACAGTCATTAACTTCCAGCAAAACAAACAAAACTTCCGTAAACATTACAACTTGACAGCTGAAAAGCTTGAAAGTGTTTACTCTGAGCTTAGATATAACGTAATGGATAATGCTACATGGCCCAAAAATACTGTGATCTATCGTTCTATCGTTTTTTTATTCCAGTGAAATAGTCTTTTCTGTGACAAACAGAAAGAAGAATTAAGTGTAAACGGATCACATACTGCTCAGAAAGTTACTCCCATAATCGCAAGCAGTGCCTGTGTCTTAGAACTAAGTGTGTTATCACTCTTTATAGAAGTGAAGCCAATTTTACTGTGTCTGTGTAAACATTGGTTATCAGCACAATATACATCAACATGAATGGCGTCTTCGAACAGGATGCCTCGTCACGTGAGACCAACTTCCGGTCAGTAAACGTCAAAACAGCCAAGTGCGTACTGTCGGGAGACACTCCCCGACGCGAGTGCCTTTGCTAACAGCACCACATCGCCTGCAGCGCCTCTCCTGGGCTCGTGACCATATCGGTTGGGCGCTAGACCACTGGAAAACTGTGTCAGATGAGTCCCGATTTCAGTTGACCAGAGCTGATGGTGGGATTCAAGAGTGGCGCGGACCCCACGAAGCCATGGCCCCAGATTGTCAACAATGCACTGTGTAAGCTGGCGGTGGCTCCATCATGGTGCGGGCTGTGTTTACATGGAATAGACTGGTTACGTTCGGTTACTTGGAGATCATTTGCAGCCATTCGTGGACTGCATGCTGCCGAACAACGATGGAATTTTTTATGGTTGACAGTGCACCATGTCACCGGGCCACAATTCTACTTGACTGGTTTGAAGAACATTTTGGAAATTCGAGAAAATGATTTTGCAACCCAGATCGCCCGACATGAATCCCGTGGAATATTTTTGGGACATAATCGAGAGATGATGTCCTTGCACAAAATCTTGCACCGGCAACACTTACGCATTAGGACAGCTGTAGAGATAGCATGGCACCTGCACTGACTTGTTGAGTCCATGCCACGTCGAGTTGCTGCACTATGCTGGGTAAAGGAGGTCCGGCACGATGTCAGGAGGTATCCCATGACTTGTCACCTCAGTGTAATCAACCTTAAAGGGCCAAGTCTTTCTTCACTACAAAAATGTATAAACGGTCGCTAACCAGCGAAATTCTAAAAGAAAGTAAGTAGGCGAGTTTGCAAGAAACCGTTCAATTCCGCAAACACACGTATTAAGCACTAATTATACCGAAACGTTTAAACTACGCAACAAGGATGTGACTGATATTCTCCTCTTTTCGGTAGGCATACAAGGAGGATGTAGCCAGATCAATACGGTCGAGGAGCTACTTGAAATGCCCACGTTAAAATGAAACTGTGATCGTCATGAACAGAGATTATCGCTAGACCAACGATGCGTCGCCCGTGATATGTATGTTGCTCTCCTCATCGGTGCTGAGAAGATGCTTACATTTTCCTAGTCCAGCCGGAACTGGGCGTTGTATCGCAGAATTCCCTCTGTTGCGGAAAGGCCTACGTGGAACCGCCTCCTTTGCCAGTTTACCTGCTGTTTCGTTGCCTTTCGTGACTTGCGCCTTGATTGAAAGGAGTTTCCTTATGTTTCTTATGGTATGTCATAGGAGATTTGTTAACTAACGCTTCTCCCCAAATAAAAAAAGAAAAAAGTGACACTCAGGTTAACGGGCGGCTGAATCAGAGGAAAGTGGAATGTTCTCTTCACCCTTGTTGGCTGAATAGTGAAACGCATCGAGAACGCTAGTTAAGTTCTGCAGTAGTAATAGTTGTGTCGGATGAGAGCTTAAATTTAAACTTGCATGTCTACCTCGTTCTACAAATGAAGCTTGCACTAAGAATTTTTTATTTCATGTAAATCCAGTGCGTCTAAGGTCACCTCCCACGCCAAGGGCACCAGTGAGTGATCAACTAGTCGGCCTCGACAAAGACATGAAAACAGAAGACAGTGAGACTAACAGGATGAGCGATGAGACTGGGTAAAACGGCCGATCGCGTCGGAACTTGGCAAGAGAATGAAAAAAAGGCAATAAAGTGGAGCGGGATAAAGAATTTTAAATGAAATGAGAAATTATGTGTTGGCACCGAAGCTCAGAGATGGCATCAGAAAGTTTTGCCAGCAGATACAACACGATAACATCATTTCTCCGTGAAACAATGAATCTGTGCTACGTTTCGTAGACGATAATGAACAGATTTTTCGTTGCAAATCATTCAAACACCTACCTAGTGGGAGACGTTACAGCCCTTGGAAAATACGATGGTCAAGTGAGTACTTCTTCTGCTCTTAAGTCAAGATCGAAGGTATTCCAGTTAGGAATGATAATTATGAACTTTTGTTCCGCATTGGGGGTGGGTAAGCAAGGCAACACAGTCATTTGGGGCGATATTTTTCTTTTCCATCGGTAGCCATTTTGACTCTAGACAATAGGAAGATATAAATTTTCAATATTTGACTCCAAAATCTAACATCTTTGCCCCGTTAATAGCCTATGGTAAAAGTCGACGGAGATGCGGCAGTGAACCCTGCGCTTTCGTACTGTCTACATCGTCACAACCGAGCATTATTTTTAGAATCTACTCTCCCAAGGCCGCGAGCACTCGCGCATCCAACAGCTGCCAGTCCTTCGCTGCCAGTCCTGGGCATTTTCGTCGTCGTGGCGGGCACGCCCACCCTTGCGGAAGCGCGTGTTGATCCGCGTCTCACTTCCAAGTTGACATCAGTTCCACACTTATTCAGGCAGGGAAGAGGACGCCACGACTTCCCTGCAGGTTACTTGCCTGAATTCTGTAAACTGAAGTCACCGAATCAATTGCTCCCCCTCCACCTACAGCAAAAGAGCTACTTCCGCTCGCGTCAACAAAAGAAGACGCGGAATAATGCACATAACGCCCAGTTCTCCGGCGCAGAAGGTGCGAGAATGTTCTTGCTTCCTGAACGGAAACCAGATATTAGCGCACGTATCGACTCTCGTTCGTACGGAATCGGCAGACCTCGCTCCCACCCGTACAGGTATATTGATCCACTCAAAGCCCGCCACGAAAAAAAAGAAAAAAAAAGCGACGAAGGAGAGAAACCACGCAGCCGGTATATTCATTCGGGGAGAAACTTCATGTAAAACGAATATTGTGTTTCGTCAATAAACATGCGACAATAGTGCAGTAAGCTGTATTCACTTAATATCCTACCTACGTAATAGGTATGTAAAATGTGCTGTGCCGTTCGTTTACTTTTTCTCGCATTTTTTAAAATCTCTCATATAAAAGGCGCGCAGTAGTCGATTTTTCAGTGCGGATCTCTCTCGAAAGAGACATATTATGACTAACATAGCAGGTATCTACTGTTGTCATAGCAACAATTTACCGAAGGATACTGAATGAGATAACGCGTTTATTTAGATAACAGTGGGGAAGAAATGGCTTTAAACCTACTCACATTCAGTCAGTGACAGCTAAGCGCGTCAACACAGGCTTTTGAAAACAAAAGGAACACAGAAGAACCAAAAAATAATGAAGCTTCGTGCTCGCATTGTGAACACTTGAATTACCTCTCTACCATCCTTATCTTTTCTCAAGACTAAACGCAAAAATTTAACAAAAACTGAAATGTACCATAATTCGTCTGTCACGGAATAAACAGCGCTAAGTAATGAATTATCGCTGTAACTACGATGTGACAGATTTCAGGCGACTGAACATCTATAGTGTTTTCTGCAAACACAACTCACTGTTACCGAAGACGGGGCCTTCAGTTTTCTTTGCGCGCCATAATGACCTCAAATGTACTGGAATGACGTCAAAAATGCGACATAGCAGAACCTGTGATCCACTTTCTTCAATCATCACGAACTATAACGCATATGTCAGCCAGCAGGAGATCGGTCACGTCATATTTGAAAAGAAATGTAACCGTTTTTTAATAGTTACCTACTGAAAACTATTGCAATTACGTACATTAACAAACTTACCTACCTTTCTCTACATGCCACCTCCCTGCCCTCTTGTTTCACATACACTCTGGGAATAAGCCCGCAGACCGAAGGCAGCTGGTTCTAAACATTGCAGTAACCGTGAGGTAGTTACGAAATATACCGCGGGCGCTGCAGCCAGAGTCGTCTGTGCTGCCACCTTGTAGTCAGCGAGCTTAGCTCGCTGAGTTTCGTGAGTTCTCTGTAAGTTTATAGAACTTACCTTAGGCAGCGTAGTGTCAGCTACAGATTTACAGTATAATTACGAGGCGTTTACATGTGACGGGCTCTGGTGCAAATTTTCAGCTTAGTACTGCCTGTCACTAGTTAATCACAAACACACACTTACGGAAACAATGAATAATAGCGATCGCCGCTCACCGCTACTGAAAATACGTAGTGAAGGCCGTCCAATAGGACAGCACTTGAAAGAAATACGTATAAAAAGTGGAAGAATTAGGAAACAAAATTAAGATAACATCCATTAATGGAACATGCAACTAACTAACTAACTGTTTTCCGTCCATCTGATGTACTCTCTAATGATTAGTGTTGTTAATAATTCATTAATTCCTGAGGAACTTGTCTCCATCGGAATTATTGCCCCCGAATCTACCAAACTGTGTCTGTACAATGTTAAAACATTGCAACAAATGAACTTAAAACTAAATTTGAAGAAGTTGAGTTTTCGATTTTCCTTGGATTTTAATAATTAAGTTGTGAATTCCAATAAGCGATCTTTCTAAATTTATGTGAACCATTGTAACTTGAGAAAACTTAATCCTTAAACAGAAACCGATACTGTCACCTCCCGCATAGGTCATACGATGCTCCGCCGGACAACAGGAACTAGATGCGTCTCCCGCGAGACTTAAAAGCTGCACGCATTTTCGTGTAAATGACGGCTGGCCATCGAGCAGCTGTGGCGGCTTGTTGATCACAAATTTTTAAATTCAGATAAATATGAGAGTTTGAAATTAATAGTATCTGCTTTATAAGAATTATGTGTATCAATAAATTTATACAACTTCAGTCAGTGTCTATAATACCACTACTACTACTAATAATAATAATATGCAAAATTGTCTGAAAAAAAGGAAGAATTGTTTTTTGTGGAATTTTGTTGTTTTTTTCATAATTAAGTACAGTTTATGGCAAGAACGAAATAATGTTGCTCTCGCTACTCTCCGTTTCTCATTTTTGTCTAAGTGGGAGTTCTTGTGCTTTTTTTATTTTTTCGGACAAATATACAAGATCCCTAATTCGTGTACTGTATTAGTTCACGAATTAACTTCTGCGCAGAAAATCAAGTTGCCTTACGTTGCAGGCACACAACGACTTACGTTTACTGTACACTTTTTACTAGATGTTCGCTTGTAGTCACGCTTGTTTAATTTCGTCACTTTCTCAGACAACGCATCTGGTCTAGAATGTCCAGGTTTCTTTGATGCTAACTTTTCCTCGTAATTTTCTTTTCTGTTAGTGCTTAATGCAGGTTCAACAGAGCGCATGTTGACACTCCATAGGAAAGCCGATTCGTGCACAGCAGACAATCGACTCCAAACACAAACTGCCGTTTGCGGAAATTACTAAATTCAAGTAGTACTAGCTACCAACAAAGACACTTGAGTAGAATGCAAAGGAGGCGCTGAGAGCCACAAGGGCCAAGAGGACACTGTCTTCGACCCTCCATATTCAAATGAATATCAGAGACACCAGTGAGACAGTTCTTCGTGAATGCTCACATCTACGTTCAATGTGGGCCTACACTACAGATAAACCTAACCACCCATAAGACCAACAAATGTCAGAAGCATGAATAAATGTTGCAGTCTCACAATCGATAATATGTGCTTTATGGTTCTCAGCGCCTCAAAATGGATTACTCTAGTACAAAATCCAAATGTACCATATCTCACTAAAAATCCTCTAAAATAGTTTTTTCTATCAGTATAGCTACAATATAAACTGATATCCGATCTAATTTTACTATATACTGGTTGAATTCGCATATCTGAGGAGTGTGCTACTGCCGGTATTTATGCAAGCGAATATAGGTAAGTCTGCTGCAGTGTGCTACCACCTGGTGGCATTCACGCAAACTTGGGTGGTAAGGGCTAGCAGAGCACACAGTGAACATTGCACATTGTTTAAAAAATCCGTATGTATTTGGACCGTAAGGCAATTATGTCACGCCAGTTGCGCATGTGTAGAAGCTCCTTAAAGCGTGCACAAGTGAAGGTGTGCTTGCGACCCTGATGCCAAGTTTCACCAGGATTAGAAGGAGCAATATGTACCACAGTGCGGTAGATTTAGTGCCGTGTACTTCAGATCGCAGCGTCTTCAGCAAGGTCCTGGAATCTATCCTCACCCGACGCATCCACCAGCATCTCCGCCAGCACCGCCTCCTTCCCGTTACCCAGTGTGGCTTTCGGCCGTCCTTCTCTTCCGACGACCTTCTCCTCCACCTCACTCATCTCCTTTCCGAACAGCTTAATTCCCGTCGCTCCGCAATCTTCCTCTCCCTGGACCTCGAACGTGCATATGACCGCGTATGGCATTCCGGTCTCCTCCTCAAGCTCCAAACCTTCGCCCTTCCCATTAACTACGTCCGTCTGATCGGCTCCTTTCTCTCCCGCCGTCCTTCCTATGTCACCATCCACAATACAGATTCCTACACCTTTTTCCCCTCTGCCGGTGTGCCCCAAGTCTCCGTCCTCTCCCCCCTTCTGTACCTTTTGTATACGGCGGACATGCCGCCGCCGTCAGCCCCCATCCACCTTCTCCAGTTTGCCGATGACACCGTCTTCCTGGCCCTTGCCCCCACCCTCCAACGCTCCCAACACCTTCTCCAATCCCATCTTGACCGGTTCACCGCTTGGTGCAACCAGTGGTTGCTCAAGGTCAATCCCTACAAAACCCAGGCGATCATTGTAAGCAAAACCACCCCTTCCTTCCACCTCCTTGATTTATATCTCACCATCTATGACCGTCCTATCGCCCTCACTCCCACCCTTAAGTACCTTGGCGTCACCCTCGACCGTCGCCTCTTCTGGACTCCCCACCTCCGGATAATCCAAGCCAAGGCACGCTCCCGACTCAGTCTCCTCAAGCTCCTCTCTGGCCGTACGTGGGGTCTGGACCCCTCCACCATCCTCCACACCTATAAGTCCCTCATCCGCCCTATCCTTTGTTATGCCCATCCGGCTTGGATCTCCGCCCCCCCCCCCCCCCCTACCTTTTATAAATCCCTCCAAAACTCCAAATCCTTGAACGTCATGCTCTCCACCTCGCCTATCGCATCCGTCTCCCCTCCCCCACGCGGATCCTGTACAATCTCATCCCCTTCCCCCACCTCCTCCTTTTCCTTGAAAGGATACGGATCCTGTACACCTCCCGCAAACTCGATCCTCCTCACCCGCTCGTCTCCCCGATCCTCTCGCACCCCCGCCCGCTGCCGCGCCTGTATTCACACGTCCCACCCGGTCTCCATCTCTCCACCCTCCTTACCCTCTCCCAAGGTGGCTTCCGCCAGCTCCCCCTCCCTGATGATGTCCTCCTCCCCTGCATCTACCCCTCCTATCAACTTTGATCCTCCCCCCCCCACCTCCTGTGTCCTTTCCTTTAGGCACCCTCCCTTCCCTTCCCTTCTCTTTCCTTTCCCCCCTCCCTCCTCCCCTCTCCACCGGGCTTCCCCTCCCCCTTCCTCCCTCCCCCTCTCTCCTTTGCCCATGGCATCTCTGCTCTCCCCTCTCCCATTCCCCTTCCTCCTCCTCCACCTCCTCTCTTGGCAGGTCCCAGGACTCGTACATGCTCAGTGAACATTCACGCGCCGGAGATCATCGCCGTCAGTGTTTCGTGTGTGTGCCTTCGTTTGTGTGTAGTGTTGTTCGCTGTCACGCCACCACCGTTCACGTGCCGTCGCCATCATCCATGTTATGTGCACCGTGTCGCCTCATGTTAGTGATGTTTCTCGTCCAGCGTGAACAGCTCCATGTTTTTTCGATTTTTAGTGTCTACATTTTTTGCCCACCATTTTTACTGTCTACTCTGTGCCACCTTTATGTACTACTTGTTGTCAAACTCAAGGCTGAAGAGCAGCGTATTGTGCTGCTGACAGCCCGCCTTTGTATTAGGTGTTTAAAATCACAATAAAGAAGAAAAAAAAAAAAAAATCAGATCGCAGCGTCTACATTAGTCTGACAGCATTCAAAGAAAAATAACTAATAAATCATGGAGGTTCAAAAGTTAGAGTGTTCACTTGCTGTTGTCCTTTTTCACAGCAGCCGCCACTGACAGAAAATATATACCTATAGGTCGACAGTACATAATTAGAAACATCGAGTGTTTTTTCCTCCTCCATGTTTTTATACATATATCTTTTTAAAAAATTTTATGTGTTTAGGACAATATTTTTGTTCTTTTCGTATGAGAAATGAAACAGAGTGTTATTTAAGTTTTATTTAAGCAAAAAATTAACTAAGGTTATTACACAAATATTGTGCTTCATTTTTACTCAAGACTAACATAGTAAGTAGAATGAGATTTTCGCTCTGCAGCGGATTGTGCATTGATATGAGACTTCCTGGCAGATCAAAACAGCGTGCTACTGCCTTGCGGGCAAGTGCTCTACTGTCCAAGCTATCCAAGCACGACTTACGCCATCTTCTCACAACTTTACTTCTGCTAGTACCTTGTCTCCTGCCTCCCAAAGAAACTCTCGCGCAAACCTTGCAGAACTAGCACTCCTGGTAGAAAGTATATTGTGGATACATGGCTTAGCCATAGCCTGACGGATGTTTCCAGAATGAGATTTTCACTCTGCAGCAGAGTGTGCACTGATATGAAACTTCCTGGCAGATTAAAACTGTGTGCCAGAACGAGACTCGAACTTGGGACTTTGCCTTTCGCGGGCAAGTGCTCTACCTGTAACTGTTTGTGAAATCCAGCATTTATTCATTTCTGACTGCACAGGTGGTGTACATATTCCTGCTACACGCCAGACATATTTGCTTGTTGTCTTGGGGCAGTTTCACCAGGGGACACTTTTTATGAAAATAGAGCTCTATAGTGGCAACTCTACAAACTATGCAAACAAGTTAGCAGACCTTTTTCCAGAGAGCATAGGAAACCATATTGTATTTAGATGATGTTTGAGACCGGAGGAGTAATTCTACAGATTTTCATATATGAGAGTACAATTTAGCTATCATCCTTAGAAGATATAAACAAAAGGTGATGGTGATGATGAAGTCCCATGCTTCTTTACAGAGCGTAGGGGAACGATGCGGGAGACCCGTGCCGCCTTACTAGGCAAGGTCCTAGTGGAGGTGGTTTGCCGCTGCCTTCCTCCGACCGTAATGGGGATGAATGATGATGATGAAGAAGACGACACAACAACACCGAGTCATCTCGAAAGGTAAGCTCATTATTTATATTTCTTAAAAATAGTTTTGTATGGCATTGTTTCAGTAAGCTATTGAAACCATAAGTGATAAACATATAAGAGCATATGTAGGTCTGGATACTGTTTTCTTTTATTGAGTACTTTGTTTTACCTTGGGACACTATTCTGGTCTCATGTTGGGACATGTCCCAAGGTACAACCAAATGTTTCATCTACAGTTTCACTAATGTTCATTTTTTTCTTTTCAGATGGGCAGGAGTAAGATGGAAAGGAAAAGAGAAGAACCAGATGCAGAATGTGTGGATGCGGCTGCCAATGGGGTTATTACACAGAAACAGTCTGACGAGAAGCAGCTGAAGCATATGGAGAGTTGAAAAGCACCCTTGCTATGCACATTCAAAAACACAAATTGTCTGGTGGAAATCATTTCAGATATGTAGTCACTAAGCTACACAAAAAGTCTTCACCATTGAGCAAGAGGAAGAACTTCCTTCTTATATAGTAAGGGCTGCACAATGGAACTTTGACATGACTGTGAATGATTTGAGGAAATTAGCCTTCCATTATGCTAAAGCTAACATTAAATGTCCAGTGACATGGGAGGAACAGGAACTGACCATAAGACAATGGTATAGAATCTTTTGTAAGTCTTACAAGAACAGAATTTCCCTAAGAAAACCAGAGCCAACTAGTCTAGGCCAAATAGCATCTTTCAACTTGCCCAATATTGAAATTTTTTAAAGAAACTCCAAGAAGTTTATTCCAGGTATTGCCCACAACTTCAAAAAGTGTGGAACCTTGATGAAAAAGGGTTTTCTACAGTACACAAACCACTGCTTGTAATTGGTGCTATAACAGCCAAACAAACTGGAGCAGCTACTTCAGGGGAACAAGGAAGTAACATTGCAATGATAGTTTGTGTCCGTGCTGCAGAAACATTTATTTCATCAGCCATTACATTTCCAACAGTTCATTACAAGGATCACATGTTAAATAATGCACCACCTGGCACTCTTGGTATTGCTGCTTCTAGTGGTTGGTCCAAAGCTAAACTTTTTGTGAAATATCTGAAACTTTCATTTTCATGGTGAATTCCTTTCCTAGCAGTGATATATACTGCTAATTATGGAAAACCATGAAAGTCATCTGTCACTGGAAGCAATACATCTGGCAAAGGAAAACAGCATCATCATTATGACTTTACCTCTCTGTACTAGCCACAAATTACAGCCATTGGACAGAACCATCTTTGGCCTCTGAAGACACTCTATAATAACACATGCAAGGATGAGATGCTCAGCAACCATGGAAAGGCAATTTCTATTCACGATATTTCTGCACTAGTGGACAGGGCATTTCCTTTGGCTTTCACTCCGAACAATATAACAGCTGGTTTCAGGGTTACTGGCATGTAGCCATTCAATGAAGAAGTGTTCGGAGGTGATTAATTCTTACCTGCAGAAATCATAAACAGGTCATATCTTGGAGGGCCTGGTGAAATCCATACACCAAATACTCCACCCGAGAATGAAAATAACAGAGAAGAAATGCCTTTGGCAAGCAGTCCTTCATTACAACCATCTGTCTCTGTTACTCCAGAACACATCCGTTCATTGCCAAGAGCACCTCCCAGGAAGACTCCTGGTAGAGGAGGAAAACATGGAAGGTGTATGATTGTCACTGATACAGCAGAAAAACAAAGAATTGAAGAGGAGAAAAATAAGAAAAAGAAGTCTTTCCTAGAGAAAGAAGCCACTACATGAGCAAAGGAGTTTTATCTTCTTCTTCTTCTTCTTCCAAGGATGATGAAGAAATTACTGAGCTTGGCAGTAGCTCTGGAGGTAGTACACTTGTTTCCCCTTCTGAAGAGGAGAATTTCTCATCCTTCTGTCCATCTGAAAAAGGAACACTTTCTTGTTCTCAAAGTAGTTAGGTCTTAGTCAAATTTGATATCAGTGGCAGATCTCACATTTACTATACTGGAATAGTTTTAGAAAATACAGAACAAGATTTAACTGCAGAGTTCTTAAGGAAGCAAAGGACCCAGTTTCTATTCCACAATCTTGAGGACATCAGCACTGTTAATCACAGTAACATAGCGAAGGAAACATGTACTAATTTCAGTATGATTTTTTCTTTCATGTTATTGTTGTGGTCTTCAGTTCTGAGACTGGTTTGATGCAGCTCTCCCTGCTACTCTATCCTGTGCAAGCTTCTTCATCTCCCAGTACTAGACTTGGCTACTGTTTCTATGTTTCGATACAGTGTATCGATACGTTGAACTGTTTCAGTGTTTCAGAATGGTTGTGGTTCACTGTTTCGAAACAGTGGTGTTTCATTCCGCCCCTGTCTCGGACCAGATTCGATCTCGAGCCAGACACAGAAACTGTATCGTTGTTTCAAAATAAGACTGTTTCAGTACACCTGTGCCTGGAATGGACTAATTGTATCGAAACAGTGATGTTTCATTCCACTCTGTGTCGGACGAGATTCGGGCTCGGCACAGGTACTGAAACACAACATACCACTTCATGAAACTCTTTCAAGAGTGTCAAAATCTTTTTGACAAGCAATAGCATGAAGCTTAAGATATCCGAAAACAAAGCTTCGTTTCTAGCTGACTGTCCTGTTTTGAAATGGCGTAACATCTGCTTTATAAACACTAACCAAACAATAAAACAACGCATACTATTCACATTCAAAATAATAAATATGTGAAAATCATTCAGTTAAGTTACACTTTTTTTATAACATATGCTTCCCTGTTCATGTACAGTAATCATATTAAGAAACGCAAGTAAGCCTACAACATTTTGAATTAAAAAAGGCGTAGAGTGACAGTTATTAGACATATACATAAATTTGATGTAGGTATAATTGCAAGCAATCTGTTTGACAAATCACTGATAGTGTAATGGTGTACAGGAAGGGCTGGGAAGCGTGGTGAATTTATAGTAACGGTTCGAAACACCTTGAAAAACAAAAAAAATTTTCTGTTATATTTTGTTATTTATTCGAATTATTTTGCGTTATTTGTGAGTCTATAGTCACTGTGCCTATTATCGACAATGATTCCCTTTGTGTAGATGGAAATTAGCAGGATGGGTATATTACCCATACTAACAGAATGTGGGACTCCCATTAGAATATCCGTTGTTTCTGCAGTTTGCTCCCACCTCCAGTTCCGTTCGCGGTGGTTCTTCTGTCTTCAGCTATGGCTGTCCTCAGCCAATTGAAAAGTATGAAAGTCACGCGACACGAAAGCAGCGCATTTGCTGCAGGAAATATGAAACTGCCAAGACGCCTAAGTGATAGTTTCATACTTTCTGCGACATGATTAGCGCTCTCGCACCTCATATGTGTTTATATGGACATACTTATCCAGTAGACATTCAAGATGATAAAACGTGTAGGTTTATTAGATTACAAAACACAAACTGTTTCACTGTTTCGAAACAGCGTATCAGAACATTACATTGCACGGTTTCATTTGTTTCGAAACAGTTACGTGTTTCAGTTTGCCCATCTCTACCCAGTACCTGCTGCAGCCTACATCCTTCTGAATCTGCTTAGTGTATTCATCTCTTGGTCTCCCTCTACAATTTTTACCCTCCACACTGCCCTCCAATATTAAATTGGTGATCCCATGATGCCTCAGAATATGCCCTACCAACCGATCCCTTCTTCTAGTCAAGTTGTGCCACAAACTCCTCTTCTCTCCAATTTATTCAATACCTCCTCATTAGTTATGTGATCTACCCATCTAATCTTCAGCATTCTTCTGTAGCACCACATTTCAAAAGCTTCTATTCTCTTCTTGTCTAAACTATTTATCATCCATGTTTCATTTCCATACATGACTACACTCAATACAAATACTTTCAGAAACGACTTTCTGACACTTAAATCAATACTCGATGTTAACAAATTTTTCTTCTTCAGAAACTCTTTCCTTGCCATTGCCAGTCTACATATTATATCCTTTTATATCCCACAATCTTGAGGACATCAGCACTGTTAATATTCCTTCTTCTAGTCAAGTTGTGCCACAAACTCCTCTTCTCCCCAGTTCTATTCAATACCTCCTCATTAGTTATGTGATCTACCCATCTAATCTTCAGCATTCTTCTGTAGCACCACATTTCGAAAGCTTCTATTCTCTTCTTGTCTAAACTATTTATTGTCCATGTTTCATTTCCATACATGGCTACACTCAATACAAATACTTTCAGAAATGACTTCCTGACACTTAAATCAATACTCGATGTTAACAAATTTCTCATCTTCAGAAACTCTTTATTTGCCACTGCCAGTCTACATTTAATATCCTCTCTACTTCGACCATAATCAGTTATTTTGCTCCCCAAATAGCAAAACCCCTTTACTACTTTAAGTGTCTCATTTCCTAGTCTAATTCCCTCAGCATCACCCGACTTAATTCAACTACATTCCATTATCTTCATTTTGCTTTTGTTGATGTTCATCTTATACCCTCCTTTCAAGACACTGTACATTCCGTTCAACTGCTCTTCCAAGTCTTTTGCTGTCTCTGACAGAATTACAATGTCATCGGCGAACCTTAAAGTTTTTATTTCTTCTCCATGGATTTTAAGGCCTACTCTGAACTTATCTTTTGTTTCCTTTACTGCTTGCTCAATATACAGATTGAATAGCATTGGGGAGAGGCTACAACCCTGTCTCACTCCCTTCCCAACCACTGCTTCCCTTTCATGTCCCTCGACTCTTATAACTGCCAACTGCTTTCTGTACAAATTATAAATAGCCATTTGCTCCCTATATTTTAGCCCTGCCACCTTCAGAATTTGAAAGAGAGTATTCCAGTCAACATTGTCAAAAGCTTTCTCTAAGTCTACAAATGCTGGAAACGTAGGTTTGCCTTTCCTTAATCTTTCTTCTAAGATAAGTCGTAGGGTCAGTATTGCCTCACGTGTTCCAACATTTCTATGGAATCCACACTGATTTTCCCCGAGGTTGGCTTCTACCACTTTTTCCATTCGTCTGCAAAGAATTTGCGTTAGTATTTTGCAGCTGTGACTTATTAAACTGATAGTTCGGTAATTTTCACATCTGTCAACACCTGCTTTCTTTGGGATTGGAATTATTATATTGTTCTTGAAGTCTGAGGGAATTTCGCCTGTCTCATATATTTTGCTCACCAGATGGTAAAGTTTTGTCAGGACTGGCTCTCCCAAGGCTGCCAGTAGTTCTAATGGAATGTTGTCTGCTTCCAGGGCCTTGTTTCGACTTAGGTCTTTCAGTGTTCTGTCAAACTCTTCACGCAGTATCATATCTCCCATTTCATCTTCATCTACATCCTCTTCCATTTCCCTAATATTGTCCTCGAGAACATCACCCCTGTATAGACCCTCTATATACTTCTTCCACCTTTCTGCTTTCCCCTCTTTGCTTAGAACTGGGTTTCCATCTGAGCTCTTGATATTCAAGCTAGTGGTTCTCTTTTCTCCAAAGGTCTCTCTAATTTTCCTGTATGCAGTATCTATCTTACCTCTCGTGAGATAAGCCTCTACATCCTTACATTTGTCCTCTAGCCATCCCTGCTTAGCCAGTTTGCACTTCCTGTCGAACTCATTTTTGAGACGTTTGAATTCCTTTTTGCCTGTTTCATTTGCTGCATTTTTATATTCTCTCCTTTCATCAATTAAATTCAGTATCTCTTCTGTTACCCAAGGATTTCTACTAGCCCTCGTCTTTTTACCTACTTGATCCTCTGCTGCCTTCACTATTTCATCCCTCAAAGCTACCCATTCTTCTTCTACTGTATTTCTTTCCCCCCCATTCCTGTCAATTGTTCCCTAATGCTCTCCCTGAAACTCCGTACAACCTGTGGTTCTTTCAGTTTATCCAGGTCCCAACTCCTTAAATTCCCACCTTTCTGCAGTTTCATAAAACTAAGAAAATAGAAAATATTATTGCATCCCAATGTAGAACCACCATTGTCCCAAAGTGACACCATAGGTTGTACCTAGGAACAAGTATCACAGAAGTCTTTAGTGTCGAGTAATGATGTAACGATCGGACTAGCCTAAATGCTGTTTGTTCAATATTACCTACAATTTCTGCCTGTGATGGGGTAAATTTCTTTTAAAAATATATGGTATAAAAAATAAAAATATAAAAACTATCCCAAGGTACAACCCTTTCACCTACACTTGTAGGAAGTCTTACTGTCTTTGGAAGATGGATACTTAGAGAGCAGGTCTTCCTCTTCTCAAGTTTATTGCTTGATACTTGACCATCTCCTCCAGCAATAGATTTCTCTTCATGATGTCTTGCAGTATGAGGTCCTTGATATCACAGGGCAGACTGGGAATGGTGTGCCACAGTCTAATGCATGGTTCTATCAGAGAGTGGGCCAATGCTTTTATGAACGTCACCCTTTTGACAATAGAGTTAGATTAGATTAGATTAATTTTTCATAAAAGAGGAAATCCTCCTGGGGTTTGGTCTATAGCATGAGTAGAGTATGAAACTGTTTACACAACTTACATTTATAAGTGTGTAAAAAAGAGCTAATGGCCATTTCTTATATCCCCTGTTGAAAGACTACAGGGCACATTTTTGGTCCAGAAGGTCTACCCCACCTTTTGTCTTGCTTTAATAACAAATAATTTCTAGCTTCATCTTGTGAGGATATGTTGCGATACTGTGGTGCATAGAGGTTATCAGAATAACTGCTCTCTTCTTCTTGAGAATAACCGAGAACAAAGTAACAGGTACATCATTTGCAAAACCATAGAAAACTGATCCAACTGGTCTAGATTTGTCAGACTCTGGCAGAATGACAGTTTCTTGTTATTTTTTGTTTTGTTTGTTTTTTATGGTTCCAACAAATGTCAGAGATCTATTTCTCAGTTCTTCTACCAGCTCCATGGATGAAAACCAGTTATCTGCAGTGATGTTTCTGTTTGACCCTTCAATATATTTGTACAAGTGCACTGTTGCTTGAGTAGGTTTTGAAAATTTCTTTTTGTCTTAATTTAGTCCAGTGCCAAACTTGGCAAGTTTCTTTGGAAGACACATGTGAAATCCTATCGCTCTCTGAAAGGAACAAGCATTTTGTCAACTGTCACATTCTCACTAAGGTAATACATCTGCTGGGAATAATATATGAACCTGTTGAATATTTCACATAGGCAGCATCACAGTCACATTGTTTCCTCATCTCATGTATGGTAGAATCATCAAACTGTAGGCAGTTGATCATTGTTTCGAGCCATTTGATGGACATCTTGTTCTAAATATTGATCTTCCAGTCAGGTTCTTGGCAAACAGAGAGAGATCACATCTTCATTTCCAGATTTGGAAATGGACGTGTACATTGGCACACTAATGAGGGCATAAATTTCTACAGAATCAGTGTTGGGATAGTTAGATTGGTTTGTTGTGTCATCCAGGTTAGTTCTCACTGACAAAAGTTTACTATTTATATGTAAAACAATACTGTCAACCATAGTTTGGTCAAACAAACACTCCTAAATTGCACAAATATTTGGAATATCTAACTTATTAACTTTCCTAGTCAGTCAAGGTAATTGTCTCACATGTTCTGACATGGTGTTCTTGTTGGCTCCAGTGTTTTCCACACAAAATCTACTCCTTCTTCATCTTTTTTTTTTTTAAAAAAAATCTGGGGAGCCACCTTATCTTCTGTGTGTATTGTCAGTAATTATTTCTTGTTCATCTCCCAATATATTGTAACAATTGTCATCATCATCACTACTGTCACTTGCTGTCAGTCTGTTACCATTCTTTTCTCTTCTCTGATGATCTTCTCTTGCATCAGTAATTATAAAGTCAGAATCAGCATATGAGTAATCACTTTCCAGCTTGAATTCACCACTGCTCTCTTGCAACCACTGAGAAAGTTTCTTCTCAAAATTGGCATCACTGCATCACATTCTCTCATTTCTTTGTCCTCTTGTAGATTTACAAGCACACTGAAACATTATCCATCATGATGTCTTCTAAAATGTACAAAAAAATCACAAAAGAAAATGAGTAATAGAAAAAATAAATAACATATAATACAGAACATCTGGTATAACAGACCGAGCCATTTCGTATGTAATATGAAACACCCAATTGAATAGACCTGTACTTTTTATGAAATTAATACATAACTGACAACAAGAAGCCACAAACTGAACTGCAATGCTTCTGCTACATATATGATTTGACAATGAAAAGGGACTGTGGAGGGGACAGCGACAAATAGAACAATGTTCCCACACGACACATTTTAAAAACCTTAAAGGTATATCAGACTGATGTTTTGCTTTAAGTGTTGAACATCAAACAACTGATAATTTCATACATTACTTGTTGTGATACACAAACTGCGTGTCATTGTATGATACAATATCCTTGTTAATTGTTATCAGAAATACATTTGTTGCTAGCTACAAATATGTTTAGAAAGTTTTGTTTCAGACTTCGCTCTTATGTTCTCTGATCAAGTACATTCTTACTTAATCCATAATGCTAGGAGAACTTGGTGAATGTTTAATTCAAGGTAACAAAAAGTCAGGAAATATCATGTCAGTGGAAACAGATATGGTACATGTTCCGTTAATCGTGTAAGATTGATTGGGTAATGTGGATCAAGTCACTTTATATTCATATTACACATTCATATGTAAATATGATTGTATGCTGACCATGTACAATTCTTTAAATACATATGTGAGTTGGTAATTCCTATCTACCACCTTTTACACATTACAAAAATATAAGTTCTTCTATTAAATGGGAAGAGCTGGCAAGGAGAAACTTTTTCAGTTCATTTTCAAATTTAACTTTGCTTTCTGTCAGACATTTTATATTATTGGGTGATTAAAAATTTTTGTAGCGGCATTATGCACCCCTTTTTGTTCTAAAGATGACCTTAATGTGGGGTAATGAATGTCATTTCTTATTCTGGTATTGTAATCACCTACATCATTGTTCCTTTTTTGAAGTACAGTTGATTACTTACAGTACAAAAAATGTAAGTCTGTAAACAGATGTCCACAAGATGAGAGTGCGTGAGCACCTTATATCATTCCTACAGCTTGTGTTTGAGTAATGAAGACTTCTTTCCTTAAAGATAAGTTACAGTACCCCAGAATATTATTCCATATTACATTAATGAACAAAAATACACAAAATACATCAACTGATTTGTCTCTGCCCAAGGTCGGCATTGTTTTGAAGTGCAAATGTGGCTGAACTAAGTTGTTTTAGGAGTTCCAGAATGTGTTTCTTCCAGTTTAAATTCTCATCAATATGTATATCTAAATTTTTTGAAGTTTTCACCCTAGTTATTATTTTCCCACCATGTGTTACACTTATCACTGGGTAGTATCTTTAGATGTGCAGAACTGAATATGTTGTGTCTTTATAAAATTGATATTGAGACCATTCATAGAAAACCAATCAATAATAATTTTAAGAATATTACAATATTTTGTATGTTTGGATTGATTACAACATTAGTGTCATCCACAAAATAAATGAATTCTGCTTGTTGTAATAGACAGAAGGAAGTTTACATACTATGTATACAAAACAATAGGGGATCTAGACTGAACTTGGGGAACCCCATAAATGATTTCTCCCTAGTCAGAAGAATCTTCTGTGCTTATGTTGGCTGGATTGTTGAGTCAAACTTCCATCATTCTTCATTCTTCTGGTTAGATATGACTTTATCCATTAGTTGGCTATACCATCTATTCCATAAAACCTTTGTTTACCAAGGAGAATATTATGATTCACACAGTCAAATGCCTTAGATAGGTCACAGAAAATGCCAACTGAAGCTATTTTGTTATTTAGTGCTTGTAAAATTAAGTGAGTGAATGTGTAAACGGCATTGTTATAAAATAGAAATGAGGGAAGAAACTATAGTACCGATGTGACTGTTTTTTATTTCTTTATTCTTGGATTTTTCTATTATAGTAGCTATATGAGACATAAATAGTCTGCATAAAATAATTTTGTGCATTGGGCCGTAGCACTGTAAACTACTACAACTAAACTGCTGACGTTTTGACCGACTTGCTGTGGTCCTCTTCGGGCCTTGAAGAGTACCATAGTAAGTTGGTCAAAATGTCAACAATTTATTTCTTTTATTAGTTTACAATGACACAAACAAATACTTAAAATTATTTTAGCCAAAATGGCACGATCTGTGGAAGCCTGTCAACTTGTATGAATAGCCTGTTCCAAAAACATTTTCTTTCTCTTTTAAATTATTCTGTTATTTTCCCATGTTGTATACCATTTCATTAAACATTGTTTTCAATATCTAATAATGCAACTACTCTAATGTTACATCTATGACTGGATCAGCTAATCAGTAATTGGAACACAATGATAAAAAAATAATTTTTTGTAAGTTCACTAAGTTTGATCAATGTATAGTGGAAAAAAATTAAAATCTTTATAAAAGTACAGAGGATATAAATAACAAAGATAATGCATTAGCTGAGCAACACTAGAGAATGTGCTTAATCTGGATTGCATGAGCCAATATAACTGAATGACTGAATGGTATCATTCACATTGAAATATGGAGGATACATAATGCACCTCAGCTAAAGTATTGATACCAAATCAGTCATCAGCATCCTAGTTAACTTTAGAACTATTAATAAAATATTATGAACTGAATCAATAAATAATATACATGTTTTCCTAATGAATAAACAGTCTCCAATCCCAGATGCCAATAAAAACCAAAGTCCAAGAACTGACAGTGGAGTGGCCGAATAGATGACAAATACGCTTTTGTCACAATGAAAGCATCATTGCAGCTTTTGCAATGATCCTACTCCTTGAAGAACTAAGAAAAAGTCTTCCAGAGTGAATCTTAATAATGAGTAGGTGCAGAAAGACAACCAGCTGCAATGCAGAGAATACTGATTTGTTAGGCTTACAAATCTTCAAACGGTAATAATTTATTTTAAAATCTTTTCAGGCTTATGGTGTTATACACAGTTTCCTCTCATGGCACACTGAAGAGAAAACAAACGTGTCAGGAAATGGAATTATTCTTAGTAGAGCAGCTGTGAAAACACTTACACTGTGGTTCAAGCAGAAATTCCGTTATTAAATGATTGTTAAACTACAGTTCTTCTCTTAATGTGAATTTATTATGGAATTTAAAAATGTTCCAGTTATGAAGGTACACTAAACAATGTGCATATGATGTAATTAGTACAAGGGTGTCTTTCAGTAATTTCAAATGGTAGTTACAGCATCTAAAAGATTTTGTTCTTAGTTTAGGTTTCTGTGTTCACATGTGATGCTGTCTACTTGTTACATAATAATAATAATTTGAATTAAAAACTACTCATTATACACTGATGAGCAAACACATTATGACCAGCACCCTTCATGAGACTGAATGTTGCCTGGTGGCTTTGCAAACATGTGACACAATATGGAAAGTATGTAAAAGAGCAGAGACAAATGGGGAATAATTACAGTCACAAATCAAGCTTGTGATGCCTAGAAGATATGAAAAATTCTGAAGTGATATATGGTAGGTGCCTCTCTGAACGCCATGTAACCACAGGGATGGAAAACTTAAATATCAGGGACTATAGACTAGCATCATTTTTGTGTAGATGTAACATGTGAAAAGGAGGAGTTGCAACATAATGTAAAAGTTAGATGCAAAGTAAAAAATATTGAAACAGTTTTTACATGGATCAGATGGTAGAAGCATGTGCTTGTGAGTTGTCACTGCAGAATACTTGTCTGGTAATTGTAAAAGTCAATAGAGCCCCTTCGCTACCTACAAGAAACTTAGATGCATTATTGACCCATCTGTGATTCAAGAAGAAACAGCTGTTTGTGGAGATTTCAGTGTGAATTTCTTGAAAGATATGGATGCAAAAAATGTACTGGAATCATTATTTGGGTGTTTCAATCTAATTTCAGTTGTCAGTTTTCCATCTTGTGTGTCACAAGATAGTTGGTCCCTGGTTGATAACATATTTATTGACAGCGCTCAGGGTGAAACAATTAATATGCACCCAATTGTTAATGGACTATCTGATTATGATGCACTGTTAATGAAAATAAACAATATAGCACCTTGGACCCTTGAAGCATGGTAATAAAAATCAGTGAGAATTATTAGTGAGAACAGGACACAGTGGCTTAAGATAAAGTTAAAAGAGGTGATATTAGGAGAGCTATATAAAGAAAGAGAGGCTAATGTCAAACTGAATTTATTTCATAGTAAATTTGCATCGATATTTGAAAATTTCTTTACTATAAATTTATCCAGCCAGTGTATAAGATACTGTATCAATGAAACCAAATGATAATGTTGTGACTGATAATTCACAAGTTGTGTGTATTTTTTTCTTCTATGTCATCATTGACACTGTAGAGTTTTGTACCATGGGAAACAAGGAGACATTGTTGTTTGGCGGCCTTTATTCTCTTTTTACAACACAAACTGCACACATGTATTAACAGGGTTCTTTATTCATAAGAACAAGAAGCTATTTATCTTTAAGCAAGTTGTTGTGATACAAGCTCTTCCGTAATAGTCCACATTAGCCTCACTGCTGGTGAATTACAAGTCCCACCATGTACACTGCTCTGGTCACTAGGTGCTGACTGACTATGAGCTTGAGACTGTGACTCTGACTGACTGCAACTGCAACTCTGACTGCGACTTACTGGGTGACTGTCTGTGACTGACTGATGACTCGACTGACTGGGCCCTCCAGTCTGTGGCAACAATCTAAATACTGGTGGTTGAGAGGGGGTTGGTGGCGCGTTGCTTGTGAGTCTGTCTTTGGCAGCTCTCCTGATAGGTGCACATGATTCAGTGCCTATTAACAATCTTCTTGTGACCTCTTTGCTGACCAGTGTGCTGACGACAACTTACACCAGTACATTTCTCCTCCCCAAAATGCTGCCCCATTATTGTGTAGTGAGACTGCAAACAACAATGGGGAGGAGGCAGTAAGCTGGATGTAGAGATGAATCGGTAGTTGTAGCTGTGGAAGACGGTGTACTCCCGACCGTCTGGCTTGCAAGGCAACAGGAACATCCTCCGTAAAACTGCTGCCAGGGCACACATCCAGGTCTGAGGGTGTGTCCTGGGGCGATGATGATGACACCAACGATGATGATGGGGCCAGGTCCATCAGGTTGGTGAGCAGGGATGGCGAGGGCAAGGGTGCATCTGCCCTTCCTGGGGTGCCCTGGTGGCATCAATGGGCAGCTGTGAGGGCTTCTTAGTCCCGTGATGCAGTGAATCTGTGGAAAGAAAAGTAACAGAATCACAGGGCAAAAGAAATGCATGAATTTGGTCCTGGCGGTGGCACTGCAAACTATTGGGACCTACAATCAAATACACATAAGATCCAATGCATTCCTGGATCACGCCTCTTCCCCATCGCCCATGGTTGCCACAAACCCTGAAAAGAACAAGATCGCATGGCAGAAAGCAATATTTGCAGACCATTTGTGGTGCCAGGTGCTGCAGTGGATATAGCAAGTGTAGCAGCAACTGATGGTGGCGGCATGCAGAATTTCTGCTGGTGATGATCCATTTCATGGGTGGGAGCGGTAGGAAGTGAGAAAGAGTTGCAGTGCCTGTTCCCATGTGTGGGTGGTGTGAAGCTTGGCCATCTGTTGTTTGAAAGTGTGGGCCAAGCGTTCTGCCTCTCCGTTGGACTAGGGGTGAAACAGAGTACTTGTGAGATGACAAATGCCATTTTGTTCACAATACTTTTCAAAATCATGTCAAGTGAACTGTGGTCCATTGTTCACCACAAGCACTACTGGCAAACCTTCATTGCAAAATATGGAGGACAATGCTTGAATGGTGCTATGTGATGTGGTAGAAGCCAAAGGCACTGCAAATGGAAATTTGCTAAAGAGAGTCTACCACTATGAGCCAACAAGTGTTCCAGAATGGTCCTACAGAGTCAATGTACACTTGTCGCCATGGAAGTTGAGTCTTAGGCCAAGCTGAGAATGTCTGTGGTGGAGCAGATTGGTTTTCCACGAATGCACAACACTGTGATGACATCTGTTCAGTGTGGGCATCCATGCAGTGCCAAGTACAGCGCTGGCTTACTAAGTATTTAGTGCAAACAAATGCCCAATGTCCTTGTTGGAGCAATCACAACACATCCTTTTGCAACACTTTGGGACTAAGCACACACAATTGTCCACTGTCATTCTGAACAAGTATCACACTGAAAGGTTATGCTGACAAGCAAAATATCACCACATAATTTAGTTCTGGATATTGTTCAATGAACAAGGCCAAGACATTTGAATGTAATGCAACAAAATCTGCTTCTATGGCCTGAGCAATTTTTTTGTAATGCAAGGGAAAAGATTCCAGCACTTCAGAGTCCTGCACATCAACTTTGCAACAAGATGTGGCAGGTGCATCAAAATCAGAGTCTGAGTCAGTTGGAAGACAAGATAGAGTGTCTGCATTGCCATGCTTTGCTGTAGATCTGTACACAATTTCTTACTGATACTGTGAAAGCAACAAAGGCCACCATTACAGTTCTTGACTCATGCATGTAAGAACTGGCTTTGACTGATGAAACAAGGACTGCAAAGGCTTGTGATCTGTCACTAAAAAGAACTTATGACCATACAAATAGTGATGGAATTGGGTCACATCACACACAATAGCAAGAGTCTCTTTTTCAATTTGTGAATAATTGCACTGAGTTTGAGTTAACAACTTTGAGGTAAGAGCAACAGGTCTACAATTCTATGTGAAAGCACAGTGCCAATTCAGTAGGAATAAGTGTCGACTTGCAAAACTACTGGCTTGGCAGGGTCAAAATGCACTAAACATCTGTCATTAAACAAAGCATTTTTCAATTTCTGAAACGTGGCTTGACAGTCTTTAGTACACTCAAAAGGTACATTTCTGTGAAGCAAGCAATGCATTGGAGCCGTGATCTGAGTGGCATTCAATATGAACTGAATGTAGTATGCCATGTTGCCTAGTACTGACTGCAGTTCAGACACATTGCAAGGAACAGGCAGGTCACAGATTGCAAGCAAATGAGATTGGATGGGGTGCACACCCTGACTGTTTATTACATGGCGTAAGTACTGTAGTTCGGTTTGAAAAAAGTCATAATTTTCGAGATGACACTTGAGTCCTGCTTTTGACAACACTTGAAAAAGAATATGCTAATTGGCAATGTATTTCTCTGGTGTATGACCTGAGATGACAATATTGTCAAGATAGTTTGAACAGAATGGCACTTTTTCAGTCAGCTGTTCCAAGTAACGTTGAAAAATGGCGGGTGTGGAAGCACTGGCGAAGGGCAAATGCTAATACTTGAACAGTCCTAAGTGTGTATTTACTACAAACACTTTCTGTGATTCTTTATCCAATGGAATTTGTAACTAGGTGTCACACAAATCTATCTTATAAAAGTAACATCCTGCTGCAAACCTGTCCGTGAGGGCAAGATAAAAGGTAAGTGTCAACCATTGTCTGTAGGTTGACTGTAGACTTGAAGACAACACAAATGCGGATGCGACCAGAAGGCTTATGCAACAAAATGAGAGGACTTGCCCATTGACTAGCTTGAATGGGAGAAATTACACCATTATCTTGCAATTCTTTCCATTTACTTGCTGCTTTGTCTCTTAAAGCAATGGGAACAGAGCAGGCCCAGAAAAACTTTGGCTGTGTCTTGTCTTTCAATGTATCATGCACTACAAAGTTATTAGCTTTTCCCATTCCTTCTGAAAATGATTCAAGAAGCTATTTAAACAAACTAGTGACACTGTATTTTAGTGCAAAAGCTGATATGGGAAGTATGTTCTCGTGGATGCTAAGTCCAAACATATCAAAGGCATTTACACCAAAAATGTTATCACTGTCTCTGGATTTCAACACAGTAAAATTCACAGTCCTAGAGTGGGATTTGTAAGTGGCAAGCAAATTACACTGTCCAAATGTTGGAATTTCCTGTCCGTTGTAAGCAGTGAGGTGCTTGTTAGATTTAGAAAGGCATGGTGAGCCTAACTGCTGGTATGTGGCATGGTCAAGCAAAGTTACTGAGGCACTTGTGTCTAACTGAAAGTTCACATGATGGCCAGCAAGTTTTAATGAGACAAATAGTTTGTTAGAACATTGTTGTGTGAGAAGGAGTCATGACCTTAATCTTACTTTTGTCAGGACCTGTTGTAGGTTTAGAAAACAGAGCATTGACAGCATGTGCACAAGCCTGTTTCTTCTGGGAGCAGGTATAATTGGCATTTTTGTGCTGTTGCAAACAAACTGCTTGGACATGGCTTTTTTTCACACATCTAACACTTAGCGTTATGTGATGGGCAATCCTGTCTTTTATGGCGAGCAAAACATCTAGGGCAAAACTTCACTAAATTCAGAGGCTGGTTTACAAGTCTTCATGGCTGTTCACACAGACTACATATGCATTCATTGTTGTGATTGCTTGCTTGGGGCAGTTGTGAACAAGGGGTGACTTGAGCTGACAAATTGGGGTATTGTCAAATTTATCGGCCGCTATGCACCCCAATCATATTTCTCTAGGAGTTGCAATACTTGAGGTAGTGATGGATCAGAGTACTTTAAGATCTATTCGTGTGTTCTACTATATGGGACATTGAATGTTATAGCATCCCTTATCATTAAATCACTGTAAAAGTTGCCGCAACTACACTAAATTTATGCTTCCTAGTCATGCCCATTAATTCTGTGTACCACTGGTGCTACATCTATTCCAGATTTTTATGCAAGCAAAAAAACTGATACCTGGCTGCAGCTACTTGGACTTCCTGGTCATAGTACTTGACTAATGCAGTGATTACTTCATCATAACTGAGTTCATTGGGAGATGCAGTTGGGAATAGTTTTTGTATTAACCTGAACACTGGGAACCCTGAAATTGAAATAAATATTGTAGTTTTACAGTACCTTCAACTCGACGAACTTGACAGTGTGCTTGGAACTGTGTCAGGTATTCGAGCCATTCTTCTTCTGTGTCGTTAAATTGTTAGAAGGGTGGTATGCTGGTCAGCAGCAGCACTTGTTGGGCTGATTTGTCTGTCTGTTGTGCAGGCAATGCATCTTGTGCAGCCAGTACTAGTTGTACAGTCGCCGGTAAGGTAGCAATTTGTTGGTTCTGAAACTGAAAAGCTTGTGTTGGATCCATCACGTTGGCCATCTGTGGCTGATGCGCAGGGCGGGGGGTGGGGTAGCCATGGTTTACAAAAAGCAAGCAAAGCCTCTGAGAAGGGAAATTTGATTAGTTCTGAGGCTCCCCTCATGGAATACTTACAAAAACACAACAACAATTGAGCAAAATGATCACCCCTGCAAGCTAAAACACAAGAGAAGCAAGAAAAATCTTCTTCTGCACTGAATTAGCCCATCCTCATCACCACTTTGTTGTCGTTGTCGACACTGTAGAGTCTTGCACCAGGGGAAGCAAGGAGAGGATATTTTTTGGTGGCCAGTATCCTCTTTCTACAACAAAAACTGCACACATGTATTAACAGGGTTCTTTATTCATAAGAACAAGAAGCTACTTATCTTTAGACATAAAAGTTTTCTGGGTTTGGTACCGCATTATAATGTAAAAACTACTGCTGCTATAGAAAAGCCAATGTTTCAGCCACAATTGCAGCAGCCTTCTTCTGGGTCTAATGGTGTGTTCTAGCTATGCAATGTCCTTTATATTTTGTTGTTGTTAGTGTTCACTGCGCATGCCATTAGGTCATAATTTTAAAAAGGTAGTTAGTTTCATTGGTCACCTAAGGAAGAAGGAAAGGGAACTTTATTTTAACAGGTTATTGCGGTGGAGGGAGAACGTGACCTCTGTTGTCTTGGCTGCCAGCAATCAGAGCCCAACAGACCGCACTGTCAACACGAGGCACGAACACTACCGGCGAGTAACTGCCGCCGCGCGGCCGACGTCCAGCAGTTGGTAAATAGCAGCAAACTTCTCATTTGATGGTGGCCACCAATCATGGTACATAACATAAGAGCCAATGGACAACAGAGGTCACGTTCTCCCTCCACTGCAATAACCTATTAAAATAAAGTTCCCTCTCCTTCTTCCTTAAGTGACCAATGAAACTAACTACCTTTTAAAATTATGACGTAATGGCATGCGTAGTGAACACTAACAACAAAAAATATAAAGGACACTGCATAGCTAGAATGCACCATTAGACCCAGAAGAAGGCCACTGCAATTGTGGCCAAAACGTTGGCTTTTCTATAGCAGCAGTAGGTTTTACATTATGATGCGGTACCAAACCAAGAAAACTTTTATGTTGATGCAATTATACTTATCTTTAAACAAGTTTTGGTACAAGCTCTTCCATAATAGTCCACGTTAGCCTCACTGCTGGTGAAGTACAAGCCCTGCTATGTATATTAATCTGGTTGCTAGGTATTGACTGACTCTGAGCTTGAGACAGTGCTCTGACTGACTACAACTGCAACTCTGACTGTGACTTACTGGGTGACTGTCTGTGACTGGCTGATAACTTGACTGACTGGGCCCTCTGGTCCGTGGTGGTGATGTAAATACTGGTGGTTGAGAGGGCGATGGCGGCATGTTGCTTGCGAGTCTGTCTTTGGCCTTTCTCCTGATAGGCACGCTTTATTCAGCGCCTATTATCGATCTTCTTGCAACCTCTTTGCTGAACGATGTCCTGGCGACAACTTACAGCAGCAGATTTTTAATAATCGCTTTCTAAATATAGCAGCAAAAACAGGATTAAATGGTTCAGTTGAGGAAACAAGAGAATATTTTAAAAATGTTTTTTCACAAAATTTTAAGCAACTAAAGGTACCACCAACATCCTTCATTGAAATTAACAGACTTCAAAAATTTCTAAAAATGAAGCTCCTGTGTTGTTAATAGAATTTCAAACAGAATTCTGCAAAGTCATTCTAACTTAATTAGTAATGTCCTTAGGGATACATGTAATAATTTGCAGGCACTGTGAATTTTTCCAGGAACATTAATGTGTGGAGATGTCATCTTTCAGTTTGTTTTCTGAAATTTTTTCCAGAATATTGCAAAAAGTAATGTACTCAAGAGTAGTCTCACATTTAAGTGGAAACAATTTACTTGGCATGTCACAGTTTGAATTCTAGAAGTTATTTGCCTGAGAATGCTATTTATACATTCACTCACCAAGTATTACAAGCCTTAAATAATGAAATATTGCCAATTGGTATTTTGTGTGCTCTTTCGAAAGCCTTTGACTGTGTAGAATGTAGATTATGTTACACTCTTAGAAAAACTCAAGTTTTATAGAAGTGATGGCTTTACACAAAACTGGTTTGAATCTTACTTAACAAACACAACACAAAAAAGTTGTGTAGAATAATTCAAACAATTCTGGAAGGGCAGAAAATTTTAGTAGCTAGGGAGAAATCACAAAGGGAGTTCATTGAGGTTCAGTTTTGGTTCCACTCATATTTTTTATATAAGTGAATGAACCTCCACTTAACATTCAACAGGCAGAATTGGTGCTTTTTGGAGACAATACTAGTGTTAAAATAAATCCCATTAGAGAGAAAGAAATTGTTAGTGATGCTTTTCAAAGAATTATTGAATGGTTCTCTGAAATGGGACTCTCCCTAAACTTTAAGAAAATGTACTATGTTTGGTTCTGTACAATAAATAGAGTCAAACCAATAAATAATGTGCAGGAGTCAGTAAATAGGGTAGAATTCTCAAAGTTTTTGGATATACCGGGTGATCAAAAAGTCAGTATAAATTTGAAAACTGAATAAATCACGGAATAATGTGGATGGAGAGGTACAAATTAACACACATGCTTGGAATGACATGGGGTTTTATTAGTACCAAAATAATACAAACGTTCAAAAAATGTCCGACAGATGGCGCTTCATCTGATCAGAATAGCAATAATTAGCATAACAAAGTAAGATAAAGCAAAGATGTTGTTCTTTACAGGAAATGCTCAATATGTCCACCATCATTCCTCAACAATAGCTTCAGTCGAAGAATAATGTTGTGAACAGCACTGTAAAGCATGTCCGGAGTTATGGTGAGGCATTGGCGTCAGATGTTGTCTTTCAGCATCCCTACGATACACTTGCGACTTCAGGTAACCCCAAAGCCAATAATCGCACGGACTGAGGTCTGGGGACCTGGGAGGCCAAGCATGACAAAAGTGGCGGCTGAGCACACGATCATCACCAAACGACGCGCCATCCTGCATCAACATCGTACGTTCCAGCAGGTGTTTATCAGCCAGGCTGGGGATGATGCGATTCTGTAACATATCGGCGTACCTCTCACCTGCCACAGTAGCAGTTTTGCTGTCCAGCGCCATCTGTTGGACATTTTGTGAATTTTGTTATTTTTGGTTCTAATAAAACCCCATGTCATTCCAAGCATGCATGTCAATTTTTACCTCTCTGTCTACATTATTCGGTGGTTTATTACATTTTCAAATTTATACTGACTTTTTGATCACCCTGTACATATTGATGGGAATTTAAACTGGAAGAAACATATTACTGAGCTTCTCAAATAATTAAGTTCAGCCGATTTTTCTCTTCATATATGTGGCTAGTCATGGAAACAAACAAATCAACCTCCTTACATATTTTGCATGTTCCCACTCAACAATGTCTTAAGGAATAATTTTCTGTGGTACCTCAGCACTTGGAAAGAAACTATAGATTACACTAAAGCAAGCAGTAAGAATAATATGTAGTGTTCACCCATGTTTGTCATGTGGGCACCTCTTCAAGGAGAGTGACTTTTCTTTTTCTTCTGGTCACAAATAATCCCACCCAGTATTAATTGTAGGTTTTTTTTTAAAAGGGGTTAAATGTCAGACTGGCTGACTGGGAGCAGGAGAGGTGCCAGAAGACATTTTATTTTCCATTGTCCTGAATATAGGTTTTATGGCTTCCATTATAAAATATACATGTCTGGATTCCACAGAATGAAATACAATGACATGTGATAAAAGAATGCTGTGTAAAGAAGTGTGGCACTGCGTCTTGGCACACTTATGACTAACTAACATATCTAACATATCCTTGAACATATATTTCTTATATATATACCAACTCTGCTACAAAATGAATATATTTTTGAAAAATCATTTTTTTATTTTTTTATTTTTATATATGTCCTATCCCAAACGCTAGAGGGGGAGTGGGCAGGGCACCAATATCAAGTTTTTGCATCATTATATTCTGGTGCAAATGTGTTTTCCAAATACAAAGAAAAATTGAACTATATTAGACTTTCCTGCTATAATTTATCAGAATATCTGGAGTTCTCTGTACAAATTCTGATTAACACTTTTTTCATATTATACAAGTTATTATCTTTACCATTACGTAGACAGCTGATAGTGTTCTCTGAAAGTAGTTAAGTTACATAAATTCATAGTACTTAGTACTAGGTCTAGTTAGAAGCTGCATTCTCCTCATACTATGTATTAGGTGTGTGTTTTAAGTACAATTTTTAAATATGATAACTATAGCACTGCTTTTGTCAATACCATAATTGCTGACTGAGATGCAAAAAACTAAGTGAGTAGCCAGTGTTTTGAATTTTCTTATGTAGGACAGCAGTTGAAATACGGGTGGCTCATAACACAGCAGGGTTGAAACTTAGGAATGGAGGCACCCATCATCATCAAAGAAAGTTAAATTCAAGCAAACAACTTCAGCCCGAAGTATCATGTGCACTGTATTGTGGGATAGGCTGGGGTTGTTGCCTGAAGGTAAACACTCAACTGTGAGATAAATTGTGAGACTGTTACCAAAACAAAAGATACGATAAGGCCAGTAAAATTATTTTTTTAAAAATTCCTGACATTTTCTGTCCACATGCAGCTCAATGAAGGCAATATTTATGTTTTTCAAATATGTTGAGTGTTCCATAAGTGCCAACCACATAAATGAGACTTTGCAGTTTAACAGCTGATTATTGTTGTTATTCTTATTTATTATGTCTTTACAGTTTAAAAAAAACTGTAGCTTTATTCTCCTCCCAAGACTTTACATGAACAGTTAATGGCATAATTGAGATAACTCATAAAGATTATGAAACATGTGCAGATGATTGAATTAATTCATTATAGATTTTCCAGTTTTCTAATTTTATCTAATGGAAATTAAACTCAGTACACATACTGTTAACTTTCAGTACTTCAAAATCTTTCCTGGATTTTATTTTAATGGACAACCTTAATAATAGAACAGACTTTCACTGTGCAGTGAAATGTAATGAATTATTGGTAACAGTGTGAAAGGAAGGATTTGTGGAACAAATAGCAGTTAAAAACAATAATAGAAAATCACAAATGGAATATAAACAGCAGTATGAGGAAATACTACCACTCATATTGAGATGTTGAGTAATAGATACATGAACTACATGATGTCTTCTGTAGTTTTGAACTTATATCAACAAATTACAATAGTAACTTGGATGCCTATATGCAAATTTTTCAATTAAAGGAAAATAAATTTGTATTTTACTTCAGATGAAATGCATAAGATTTAACATCAAATTGTCCAAAGATTTTGCTGAAATAGTATTAGCTCTACAATCTTGTTTCCACCATTTGGCGAAAGATGGCACTAGCGGCAAGTGGTGGTGCAGGTGGCAGGTCATAAATGTCATACAGTGGGCATAGGCATTTGTACATACAATACCATCAAAATATTACTCAAAAGTTATTCTTGATCGAATATGTCAACTTATGAGACCAGTTCTCATCATCTGCAGGAAGTTTTAATTTTCTGCTTTAACATGAAGAACTCTGCTGCTGAAGATTATAAAATACTGGGTAAGAGATATGTTGAGGCAGCTATTAGTGAAAGCACAAGCAGAGAATAGTTTCAATGCTTTAAGAAAGGTGATTTTCATGTCAAAGATCAGCATGGCGGTGGATGAGAGAAGGTTTTTGAAGCTACTGAAACTGACAAAAAGAATTTCAGGAGATCATTATTGAAAGCAATTAGTATATTTGAGCCAAGCACTGAAAGACAAATGGCCACAATCCAGTGATAGCCATGAAAAGCTGATTTTACACCTTGACAATGCTCAATCTCATGTCACAAAACCCATCAAAAAATACTTGGGTAACATTGAATTGGGATGTCCTACCTCACCTGCCATATTCTTCAGGCATTGCTTCCTCTGTCTGACTACCAGCTTTTTTGCTCAGTGGCACATGGCCTGGCTGACCAGTATTTATGGTCATATGAACAAGTGCAAAATTGGATTGATTTATGGATTTCCTCAAAAGACACCCGATTCTTCTCCTACAGGATTCATTTGCTGACCGACAGATGGGAGAAGGTGCCAGCAATGGCCAATACCATTGATGGCCAATACTTTGAATAGTAAAGCCTTGAACTTTGAGAAAAAATGGCAGAAGCAAAGTTGTACATCTAGCATATTTATTTATTTATCAGTTTTCATGTGACCATATGAGCCAAAGCTGTTTGGTCATGGAACAATTCACTGCTCAGTTTAAGAATGCTGATTGGAATTTTAGTAAACAAAAGAAATTAAAATGGTTGACTTCACTGAATGTTTGGTAACATTGGGCCAATAAAATTTTGCTTTACAAGAGTTCTGTGTCAGGGACTGTATGCTCTATGTTTAATTGCAGTTAAATGTTAATTTGTTCTCCGAAAGCCACCATCTGATGTTACTGACTACCCTAATAGCTACATCAAAAGGAATGAACTCAGAACAGAATCCAGTGGCACTTTCCCACTTTATACGACACCAGACACATTCAAACTTCAGCTCTGTTTTTGATACTGGAGGGCAACTTTCTGCTTCTTACTTTCCACATACAGAGTGAACTATTGTTCCACTTCTTCCCTAATCCCTTAATGTACAATTGATGCAGGGCCACAGAGTCAGATGCTTTTGTTAAATCACAGAAAATATCTACTGTAATCAACGTACTGTTTAGCCCTGCTTTCAACTCATACATAAAAGAGAAACTGCATTTCTGTGAGTATTCCTTTCCTGCATGTGTGACATCAACTTATGTGTACTGTGTTGTTCTACTATTCTCTTATAAACTGTTTTAAAAACCTTTTGAAGACTCTGATAGCAGTGAAACTTGATGGTAATTCCAAAATACTTTTAATTGTCTACATTATCTCTTTCCCTCTTTTCACAAAGTGTTTTCAATATGTATTTCAGTGTACCAGGAACCTCATCGCACCTGAAATATCCATTGCACAGGTGACTAAATATGTAATGCATGGTGCAATGATCAAAATCCTACTTCACATTTCATCACACCCATGGGAGGCCTAACTCTTTAGTGGTTTACTAACATATTCAGTTCCAGCTTTACTTATTTGCTATAGATGCACCGGCTATACCCGGCGAACTTTGTTCCATCTCTGAAAATCTTTATATGTTATACTGACCCGGCAAACATTGTTTTGCCATATAAATTATCTCTAGTCTATAAGAATAATGTATATATGTAACACAATGTATACGCGTAACACAGTAGCCGTTGTTGGTGGGAGCTCGTGACACAAACAATAATAACGGCCGAAAACTGTGTAGGGAGTGGGAAAAGGCTTAGGGGGAAGTCTGGCAGTATTGGCCACTATTAGTTCTAGCGTTTCTACGATGGATCACGTGGATTTAACAATTGCAGCTGATACATGGCTCGTCCATGAGCATACAAATATAGCGGCGATTTTGTGTCGAAACGTGTTTGCCAGCATTATGAATAAGGCCAAGTGCAAACGCATCGATTTTTATCATACGTAAAAATATTGTATGATTAAATTCTTTTAGAGGAACAAAGGAGAGCATAGGAATGTCTTTGTTCCACTAAAAGAATTTGATCGTACGATATATTTCCATACGATAAAAATCGATGCATGTGTGCTAGGCCTAAATGTCAGTGTGGAGAATGATGTGTGCTACCTAATTAAACTTCTCAGTCTAGTTACGTTGATTCAAAGAGGGATATTCGAGTCGTTACTTTTGGTACGTTTTCTTCAATTACCTATCTATTGAATAGTGAAAGACTATCTCCGGTATCCTGGCGGGGATAACTGATCAAGTGATACTTGATCAGTTATGGATCGGGGTTGAAAATTATTAAATTACTAAAATTGCTATTAAAAATAGGGGTTGGTGGTAGAAGGGTGAAAATTTAGGGTTGTGCGTATTTTTAATGCCACATCATTAAAAAATAAAAATAAAAAGTTCTGTCCAAAAAATAAGAAAAAGTTTTGGGGTGGACCACTCTTATCACTTAGGGGTATGAAAAACAGCTTACGACTGATCCTAAGACCTACCAAAAATACATGTAAAATTTCATCAGAATTGATCAAGCCATTTCAGAGGAGTATGGCAACTAACACTGTGACATGAGAATTTTATATATAAAAGGATATGATATAATTATCTCAGAGCACCAGCTTTTAAGAGTTCTGCATATTTACCCACACTAATATAATATCAATTTAATTTGCTGTCTATTGAAAGGAAGTGATCATTAAATATTTTTCAAAATTCTGGTGGATCACTAACTGCTTAATCTTGCAAAGAGAAGTATAATATATTGAGCCCTCACATTATGCACTGATACCATTTTCACAATTAGTCATATAGTTTTAATTTTGTTCTGAGTGCTTTCTATTCTCTTGGTGTAATGCATTGATTCAGCCCTTCTGATGACACTCTTCAGGACTGCAGCATTGTCTGTAGTGAAATTCTGTAACCAGGCTCTGACTGTCCACCATTTTATGATACAGTTCCCATTTCCTCCTACATTGTATTCTAATGCCAATTTCAGTGGCGTTAACATTGGTACACGTATGGGTCATTGGCTGTGGAGGCTCATTGTTAGGAGTGTTTAATGCACTGTGTGTTCAGACACACTTTTATTCTTCCCAGTATTAATGTCTAATGTTAATTCCACCACAGTCTGCTGCCTGCCCTGTTTTACCATTCTGCTCAATCTACGATTTCCGACATCTGTAATGAAGTTTGGCTGCCCATTCTCATGACATCTTGATGTGGTTTCAGCTTGGTTTCTCCCTTTGTTAAAGACAATCACCATGGCACTCTCAAACACCCAGCAAGTCATGCAGTGTATGAAATGCTGATGCTGAGTCTCCGGACCATCACAGTCTGCCTTGTTAAAAACTCAAATAGAGCACACACCTTCCCCATTCTACACATGGACATCACACTCATTGATACTATGTGCATTGTGTGTGTGACTGACTACCACTCATTCCTCACCAGGTGATACTACTATCACCTAGATGGGTTTGTATTGATAGTAGGTCAGTGGTCATAATGTTCTGGCTGATGACTGTACTATCAACAGTGGGTGGGAAGGGGGCAAGTTACTTCATGACCACCACAAAAAATAAAATAATATAAATGTCATTAATTGTTGTTGACTGTTATTAACAATATATTTTTATGCTATTATTTGTTGAATAAGATATTCATTCTTAAAAAATCACATCTACTACTAGTAGGGGAGACTTATGTCTACACCAATAAGCTTTAACTATACGAGAGAAGGAAAGTTGCTACTCACCATATAGTGGAGATGCACAGTGATTGCAGCATTCCATGTTGGCATGACAACCAACAAGCTGTCTGTCCGCATGAATGGCCACCAACAAATTGTGGCCAAAAAACAAGTGAACCACCCTGTAGCTGAACATGCTGCCAAACATGATACCCCTCATCTCAATGACTGCTTCACAGCCTGTGACATATGGATCCTTCCCACCAACACCAATTTTTCTGAATTGCGCAGGTGGGAACTTTCCCTGCAATACATCCTACATTCCCGTAACCGTCCTGGTCTCAACCTTCATTAGTCACTGTCCTCACCCATCCTGCCCCCTCCATGTTCCCATTCCAGCACTACACAACCGTCATTTCACTGCCACACCCAGTCTTTTAATTTCTTTCTTTTTATTTTTATTTCTCTCCTTTCCACTACTTACCCCCTCCCCCCTTTGCACCTCCTCTCCTGCCCTCCGTCTGAACTGCAATACTTCACTGTCCGCCACTCCAACCATGCTATACCTCCCCCTCATCACCCCAGCCACCTCCTTAAACCCAACCCAGCCGCCACTCCCATCATGCACTGGTGCTACTGCTCGCAGTGTAGTGTCAGCTCTCTGAGACTGCAGACGTGTGCAAGTTGCACTCGCATGAGTGTGTGTGTGTGTGTGTGTATGTATGTGTATCTACTGCTGACAAAGGCCTTAATGGCCGAAAGCTATGATTGTGTGAATTTTTTTATTGTGCCTATCGTGACTCAGCATCTCTGCTATATGGTGAGTAGCAACTTTCCTTCTCTCGTATTGTTACATTCCGTCCTGGATTTTCCATCATCATCATCATCATTTAAGACTGATTATGCCTTTCAGCGTTCAGTCTGGAGCATAGCCCCCTTATAAAATTCCTCCATTATCCCCTATTCAGTGCTAACATTGGTGCCTCTTCTGATGTTAAACCTATTACTTCAAAATCATTCTTAACCAAATCCAGGTACCTTCTCCTTGGTCTGCCCCGACTCCTCCTACCCTCTACTACTGAACCCATGAGTCTCTTGGGTAACCTTGCTTCTCCCATGCGTGTAACATGACCCCACCATCTAAGCCTGTTCGCCCTGACTGCTACATCAATAGAGTTCATTCCCAGTTTTTCTTTGATTTCCTCATTGTGGACACCCTCCTGCCATTGTTCCCATCTACTAGTACCTGCAATCATCAAGTTACTTTCATATCTGTAACCTCAACCTTGTTGATAAGGTAACCAGAATCCACCCAGCTTTCGCTCCCATACAACAAAGTTGGTCAAAAGATTGAATGGTGCACAGATAACTTAGTCTTGGTACTGACTTCCTTCTTGCAGAAGAGAGTAGATCATAGCTGAGCACTCACTGCATTAGCTTTGCTACACCTCGCTTCCAGTTCTTTCACTATGTTGCAACCTGTGAGAATATGCATCCTAAGTACCTGAAACCGTCCACCTGTTTTAACTTTGTTCCTCCTATTTGGCACTCAATCCATTTATATTTCTTTCCCACTGACATTACTATCGTTTTGGAGATGCTAATCTTCATCCCATAGTCATTACATTTCTGATCTAGCTCTGAAATATTACTTTTCAAACTTTCTATCGAATCTGCCATCACAACTAAGTCATCCGCATATGCAAGACTGCTTATTTTGTGTTCACATATCTTAATCTCACCCAGCCAGTCTATTGTTTTCAACATATGATCCATAAATAATATGAACAACAGTGGAGACAGGTTGCAGCCTTGTCTTACCCCTTAAACTACTCTGAACCATGAACTCAATTTACTGTCAACTCTAACTGCTGCCTGACTATCCACGTAAAGACCTTTAATTGCTTGCAAAAGTTTGCCTCCTATTCCATAATCTCGTAGAACAGACAATAACTTCCTCCTAGGAACCCAGTCATATGCCTTTTCTAGATCTATAAAGCATAGACACAATTCCCTGTTCCACACATAACACTTCTCCATTATTTGCGGTAAGCTAAAAATCTGGTCCTGACAACCTCTAAGAGGCCTAAACCCACACTGATTTTCATCCAATTGCTCCTCAACTGATACTCGCACTTTCCTTTCAACAATACCTAAGAAGATTTTACCCACAACGCTGATTAAAGAGATACCTCTGTAGTTGTTACAATCTTTTCTGTTTCCATGTTTAAAGATTGGTGTGATTACTGCTTTTGTCCAGTCTGATGGAACCTGCCCCGACTCCCAGGCCATTTCAATTATCCTGTGTAGCCATTTAAGACCTGATATTCCACTGTACTTGATGAGTTACGACTTAATTTCATCCACCCCAGCTGCTTTATTGCACTGCAATCTATTGACCATTTTCTCCACTTCCTCAAATGTGATCCTATTTCCATCATCATTCCTATCCCATTCTACCTCGAAATCTGAAACATTACTGATCGTATTTTCACCTACATTGAGCAACTCTTCAAAATATTCCCTCCATCTGCCCAAGGCATCCACAGGATTCACCAGCAGTTTTCCTGACCTGTCCAAAATACTTGTCATTTCCTTCTTACCTCCCTTTTGAAGACTGCTAATTACACTCCAGAATGATTTTCCAGCAGCTTGACCCATAGTCTCCAACCTGTTTCCAAAGTCTTCCCAAGATTTCTTCTTGGATGCTGCAATTATCTGTTTGGCTTTGTTTCTTTCTTCAACATAACTTTCTCTGTCTACCTGAGTTCCAGTATGTAGCCATTTTTGATACGCCTTCTTTTTCCTTTTACAGGCTGCCTTGACTGTGTCATTCCACCAAGCTGTTTGCTTCACCCTACTTTTACACACCACTGTTCCAAGATATTCTTTAGCCACTTCTAGTACTGTGTCCCTGTACCTTGTCCATTCCTTTTCCAATGACTGTAATTGACTACATTCAACTAACTGGTACCTTTCTGAGATCGCTGTTATGTACTTGTGCCTGATTTCCTTATCCTGAAGTTTCTCCACTCTTATCCTCCTACATGTGGACCTGACCTCCTGCACTTTCGGCCTCACAATCCCAATTTCACTGCAGATTAAATAATGATCAGTGTCATCAAAGAATCCCCTGAATACACGTGTGTCCCTCACAGCATTCCTGTTATGTACTTGTGCCTGATTTCCTTATCCTGAAGTTTCTCCACTCTTATCCTCCTACATGTGGACCTGACCTCCTGCACTTTTGGCCTCACAATCCCAATTTCACTGCAGATTAAATAATGATCAGTGTCATCAAAGAATCCCCTGAATACACGTGTGTCCCTCACAGCCTTCCTGAATTCCTGATCTGTTATTATATAGTCAATGACAGATCTGGTTCCCCTGCCTTCCCAAGTATACCGCTGAATGTTCTTATGTTTAAAAAAGGAGTTTGTGATTACTAAGCCCATACTGGCACAGAAATCCAAGAGTTGTTTCCCGTTCCTGTTGGCCTCCATATCCTCTCCAAATTTACCCATAAACTTTTCATACCCTTCAGTTCGATTTCCAATCCTGGCGTTAGAATCACCCATGAGCAGAACACTGTCCTTGTCCTTTACTCTAACAAATACATCACTGCGTGCCTCATAAAAACTATCCATCTTATCTTGATCTGTTCCTTCACAATGCGAATATACTGACACAATCCTAATTTTCTTGCGAGACACTGTAAAATCTATCCCTATGAGTCATTCATTTACATACCTTATTGCAACTACGCTGGGTTCCATTTCTATCCTGATGTAAAGCCCTACACCCCATTGTGCTATTCCTGCTTTGACTACTGACAGGTAGACCTTGTATTCTCCCACATCCTCTTCTTTCTCACCCCTTACCCGAATGTCAATAACAGCTAAAATGTCCAGCCCCATCTTACTTGCAGCCTCTGCTAGCTCTACCTTCTTCCCAGAGTAGCCCCCATTGATATGAAAAGCTCCCCATATCATTACCATTTGTTTGCCAAGTCGTATCTTAGGAGTCCCTGGTTTGTCAGTTAGAGGTGGGACTCTGTCACCTCCAAAGGTCCGAGGCATTTTGCTCTGATTGTTTTTCCAATTAGATTTAAATTGTTTGATTAAGTTTAACTAAAAAATTTAAAACAATTTAGAATTTGGGAGAATAATTCTTGAAAACAATAAATAGTTTTCCAAAATTTTATAATATAAAGTATAAAACTAGATTACAGTAGTTCCAACTTATGCAAGGTTCATGCAATAAAATGCTTTTGTAAAGAAAATACCATTACTTCTCATCCTACTGTTTAGCTGTACTAACAATTCACACACAAGGGAATAATTACATATCTGTGGGTATTACTGTCCCAAAGCCAAACCATGAATCTGACACCAAATTATGTGTACTATGTTGTGCCACTAACCTCTTATACATTGCTTTCTCAAAAACTTTTGAAGACGCTGTTAGTAATGAAACTTGATGGTAATTCGGAAATAGTTTTAATTGTATGCCCCCTGTTGGTACTGCTACGGTTAAATATCTCTGTTGCAAATGGACTCATACCTCCACTTCTTTTGGTTACTGCTTAGGGCAGGGTTTCCAGACTGTGTTGTGTGGAACACTAGTGTTCCATGGGAAGTGAATAAGTGCTCCATGAAAAACTATTTTCGACATTTTGATAGAACCAATAATTTTTTAAAAAATTTATTATTATCTCTCTGTTATTAGTTATGATTTAAAATTGAAGTAATCTCTGGGCAATACGAGTTTTTCTGAGTTTTTTAACATTTTATTGACCTTCAAAATAAACAAGGTATTCTACCGAAGCATCCCGATTCTCATTGTCCCATCAGAGGAAATGTTTGGGAATCTCTGGCTTAGGGCTATGACTCTGCCTTCATTCCCTTCAGTATTATTAACAGCTGTTATTTAATGTAACTGAGGAAGCAGAAGAGTTTTCAAAGTAACTCTTCTTTGAAATTTACTAAGTTTCTTAACTGTGATATAGTTTGATGAGTGGTGCTGTGCTCAGTTATTACTGTATTATCACATATAAGCAAATCTGTTCAGCAGTGGTGTATAGTTTGTGGCTTAAAATTTTTATCAAGTATCATAAGGTGAAGTTCTGTTTTAAAAATTTTAAGTTTGTCCAATATCCTTGCATATCTTGTACATGTAGAATCTGATGGATTAATAAATAAATAAATTTCGATGGCATAAGCACAAACAGTATTAAGCAGTATAACCATAGTTTATTGTTAATGGAGTGCACATATTAAGTTCCTATGACATCTGTGTTTAGTTAATATAATCTTGACAACTTGCATATCCCTGAAGATGTTCCTTCTTGACAGCATCTATTAGAGCACAATGAATGAATGAATGAATGAATGTTAGCAACATATGGTAGTCTTGATGAACAACTACATCTAAAACTAAACTCTGTGACCAGACCCAGAAATCTGTGCTATGCCAGCTGATTGCCATTTCATTCTATATCAGATGGTATCATTTGGATGCAGTATGGGAAAGTATGAGGTCAGCGCATCCCTCTCGCAGCCATTGCTGGCTTTACAGACTTTTGAGCTGCTAGTTCTCATTCAAGTAGCTCCTCAATTGGCATCACGAAGTTGAGTGGACTCTATTCTAATTCTCCCACTAAGGAAAATCCCTGACTGTATCAGGAATTGAACCTGCATCTGGGTGTTGTGTGTTGTCCTTAGGTTAGTTAGGTTTAAGTAGTTCTAAGTTCTAGGGGACTGATGACCATAGATGTTAAGTCCCATAGTGCTCAGAGCCATTTGAACCATTTGAACCTGCATCCCCCACATGGCAGTCAGACATGCTGACCACTTCCAGATGAATCACAAGATCAGAAATAGTAAAAAAAGTTTTCCTGTATGAATGCTAATTTGTGTTTTTTTTCCAATTTTTTCTGTGTGCTAAGCTTTCTTTCAGTGTTACAGTACTCATTTATTCCCTATTTAATGGTCACAGGTTGATATCAATTCTTTAAGGCATAATTTCTGCGGTAGTGTCATTCGTGAATAAAATTGAGTAAAAAAATTACCTCTAATTACAGATCCATTTCAGCCCTCATATCTCTTGTTTTATTGAATATAACTTGCTCACTGCATCTCAATTTTCCTTTTATGAATTACACTCTACAGTAAAACTCATATATAATCTTACCAATGAAATTATGAAGCAGCTAAACAAAAAATAAAAATTCTGGTGCTTTATTCTGTGACCTGTAGAAGTCAACACAAAGTCAACACATGTTGATTAGTTAATTCAACACTACCCTAAGCTGAACAGGACAGATGAACATACGTGAAGAAAGAGACCGCATTGGCCCTTACTAAAAAATTAGTCATTCAAATGCAGTCCCTCTAACTGATGTAAAAAATCCACAAAGTTATTAATGTGATGTACGAACCATTCTACAAGTGGGCTCAACAGAGACGTGCAGTGTTTCTCTACATGGCCTTGTGCATTTCTTATGTTACTGACAGTAGGCCTAAGAGGAAACCCTTCTTTGTGGATCTTTGGAAGGCCATATAACCTAGGAGTGACAGCACAGTAAGAGTTCAGACTCTCGACAGTCTCTTTTGGCAAGGAGGCTGTCTCAACCCTATTTACCAGGTCAGCAGTCTGTGATATGCTGAATTAGATAATAAACACTGTATCTTTTGAATATAATCCTTCTTGTCCAGTACAACTGTAGCATACCCCTTGTCTGTGTGTAAGTTAGCAATGTCAGAATCCAGCCTGACTGAATGCAAAGCACCTCCCTCAGCTGTTGTAACATTGCTCTTGGGTAAACATGCCCCAGTCAATGTACAACATGCGTCTCTCATAACCTTCTCAGTAGCACCTGGAGGTAGTTTAAAAACAATCTGTTTGACAGAACTTAGGAAATCAACAACCAGACAATGCTTGGGCATCAATGCAAAGTTCAAAGAGAAAAGAAATATGAAGTGTGTGAGACAAGTAATGAGACTGATAACACTGCAAGCAGTCTGGCACTATTGTGTTGTCCTATTTATGTAGACCAGTGTGTTCATCCATTCCAGATGCTCAGTCCAAGTTTCAGATCCAAACAGTGATGACGTGATTTTTGAGAGTGCTGTTAGTGAAGTTGTGTTTTTGTTGTGTGTTATGAAAATGGGTCATTGGAATTTAGAGCAACTTTATGCCATGAAGTTTTGTGTTAAACTTGGGGAATCTGCAAGTGTGACCTTTGAAAAGTTGAAACAGGCCTATGGGGAACATACCTCATCAAGAGCACAAGTTTTTCACAGCTGCTAATCATTTTTGGAAGGCCAAGAACATGTTGAAGATGAAATTTGCTCAGGGAGATCTTCAACTTAAAAAACCATTGAAAATGTTGAACATGTGCTTGCTATTGTGATATCAGACCAACATTTAACAATAAGGATGATGAGAGACCTGTTAAACTTAACACTTTCATTGTACATCAAATTTTTACCAAAGTTTTGCACATGCGAAAGGTTTGTGCCAAAATGGTGCCAAAAAACCTCACAGCTGAGCAGGAGAGCAATTGAAGAAACATGTGTATTGATCTCCTTCAGAGGATTGACAATGACCATGAATGGTTCAATCATATCATGCTGGCAAAGAGAGGAGTGACACACTGAGACATCTCAGCTGTAAAAAGCTTGGATGAGTAAATCAAAGATCAAGACAATGCTGATTTGCTTTTTTGTCAGCAGGGGTATTGTGCATAAAGAATTTGTCCCTCTACGACAAACTGTCAACCAAGTGTCTTACAAAGATGTCCCTGAAAGGCTTAGGAAAAGGGTGAATTGTGTAAGACTGGATGTTGCAAACAAGCGGATGCTACATTGTGACAATGGCCCATGACACATAGCCATTTCCATCAGGCAATTTTTAACCTCAAGATGCATTTCTGTTATCCCACAGCCTCCAACCCCTGTTCATCTGATCTGAGTCCTTGTTACTTTTTTTTCCTGAAATTGAAATATGTCTTAAAAGGATGTCATTTTTGGACTCCAGAGAACCTTCAAAAGAGTCTGACAAACATGTTAAAGGCTCTACCAGTTGAAGCCTTTCAGTGCTGCTACCAAGACTGGGAACAACAACACTGCCAGTGTGTAGCTGCTGAAGGGAACTACTTTGAAGGGGACACTGTTGTTGTTTGAAAAAAAATAAAAACTTACGGTGGATACAAAAAATCTGTCTCATTACTTTTCTCACACACCTTCTATATGGCAAAACTTAACTGAAAGAATGATACATATATAAAATGTATACTGCGGCAGCAAGGAATTATCAATCTGCTTTTAGAAGGAAGTGTGTGTCTGTATGGAGAGGAGAGCTAAATATTATAGAGAGAGACTAAGGCTGGAATACAATAGCAAGTTGAAGAGGATGTCAGTTGCAATAGTTATCCAGAACTGTAAGAGACTTATACAGAATAGACTGGCATAGAAAGTTGCATCAAGATAGTCCTCAGGCTGAAGACCACAACAATAACAACAACAACAACAATCAGTTGGTTTTTATCTAGCATTTTCTATATTAACACATATTGATGATTAACTGTGCTTTATGTACAGTAAGAATGTGATTGTATTTTACCATTTACAATGGCTATCCAGGTATTAACTTCCTTTTTATGTGGTGTAGGAATTAAGTGGCAGAAGAGAACAGTTGCGATACTGGCTTATGCAGCAGATTAGTTCATTTAGAGCTGTGATAGTAAGAAAGCTACATTGCTTCTTGTTTGCATACAGCAGCTGTCAAAATGAATGTTGGAATAAAAAAATCTTGCCAAATGTAAGATCCATTCTGGAATGCAGTGTTCAGTGGCAAAAAATCTGAAAGCAGTTGGCAGTCATCATGAAATTTACATTGTATAAGGAGCATTGGTTTAAGAACAGAAGCATGAATGTAGATGTGACTGTCCATCAATAATCAGAAACAAATTGATACAGAAAACAGATAAAAAAACTGAAAATGGTGTTTCAAGACATCTCAAGTGTCAGATTTCTTGGTGTGGTTTGCATGAGATTGTGACTAAACACTCAGGAAAGCATATGTTCTGTGCTTGTTATGTTCCAAAACTCTTAGACAGCAGGATTCTATGCAGAGGGAGTTTGTCATCTTGTTAAGAGAGATGATGAATGCCTAAATCTCAATAGTAATTATTTGGAGAAGTAATACAAAGGTGTGGTTTTAAGATTTTTCTGATAAATTTGCTTTAACTATTCAGATATTTTGTTTGTAATCTACTAGAGGTTATTTTCTAGATATTTCTTGCACAGTATCCTTTAGAGTGTCATAACATATAGAATGCAGAAGCTTTAACCCTGAAAGGTTGCACAGTCCAGGATCAGTCCATGCATTGGATTAACAATTGTTCATCCAATACGACAGCCAAACTGAGTGATTTACAAAGCTGTTTATGTGAATTCAATCTAATATATCAAAATAAAATAAAATACGTTAAAATGAAGGTTCACAGATTTTATGAAGAGCAGATGGGTTGTATACATGACATTACACCACTTACATGAAGATGGAGCCAATAAAGACATTAAGCTACAACGTGCTAATGGAGACCTGTGGTCTGAGATTCTCATGCTCCAGTAATTTACAGGAGTGTCTGCTAAATTAATATTTATGGCACTAGGGACACACACAGTTAAAAGTTTTCTGGTGAATGACTGGAGAAAATCTATTTATGTATAAAAGACAAGAAATGTTGCTACACTAATACAAAATTGTATAGGAGAAAAGTAAGCTGCATCAGTTTGGGCAGCAGGAAAGTGGACAGATTTTTATTTTCCTGAAAATGCTTTGCACAGTAGAACTATGAGATAGTGAAAAATATTTAACTTCATTTGACAAATGCAGTTCAGACAGAAATTGACAGAGTGATGAGTACACATGAGAGGAGCAACTGGTAAGTATTATACTGTGATAAAACATCAGCTGCAGTTTCATATGGACCTAATTCCATATGCCTATTTGAAAAGCATTTACAGTCACATCACAAAATAAATTTCTATGAATGGCAAGAGGTTCCTATATAAAATCACAGCTGCCCCCTACTGGAACCAACATAGAATTTCATTTCATGTGATTTAACTGATGACAAAAGGAAGAAAAAAACTTTGTAACACTTTATTTTCACAAAGCAAAATGTGCTTGAAATTTATTGCTGTCACATTACTGCAATATCAGTCACTGGCAAAGACATGTAAATTATGAACTTATTAAATAATTTAATTGCTGTTTAGTATTGTAAATATTAACTCTACAGTGTAATGTAGTCCCTTTTAGTGCGGAAGAGCCAATTCAGTAAATAACTAATGAATTTGTTATTATAGTTTTAATGTAAATAAATGACAATGTATTCTAAAAATGAATTTATGAAGTGCGAGAAGTTATCATTGAATGTAAAGCTCTACATAACTGATAATATTACTGAGTTTTCCCCATAAAAACTTTTCACTTTTAAGAGCTGTTGTAAAGTCGAGTCAATGAGTCTGTCTACTACCACAATTTGTATCTGTAATGTGGATTGTGTAACCCTCTTCATAAACAACAAATCTGGGATGAATCCAGTAGAAAAATTTTACTAGTTGACTTACAGAGCTTATTTGTTACTGAAAAGCCTTATTCAGAATTCCATTATTTATCTATGTATTTCAAGTATAACAGTTTATAAAGTAAAGCTCCATCAATCCTAGGCCATAGTTCTAGTGGAGGTGTGATCTAGCTCTCCTCTAGGCTGAGAGAGTATGGCCACTCACACAGTTACAGAGTGAACTGTATTTCAATAAAAAAATCCAACTTTATTTTTTTCACACTCTTAAAAGAATGACACACATAACATCATGTTACATACCATAAAAAATATGCTAAACTCAGAATCACACTGTGTAAATTTGTTTTCTTGTTTAACACTTAACTGCACAGCCAGCATGGTTATCCCTTTCACAATTTAATATTTTGTGTATTTTGCATTATTAGGAGTAATGTATGCTGAAATATTGGGTGCACTATCCTGCCAAATTTATGACTCATGTAAATGTATGGTGAAATAAGATTATCCTCCTTTCTCCCACATTATCTCTCTAGACAGTTTTATTTTATCTCCCATTCTCATTCCCTTATCTTTATATTTTTGTTCACTTCATTTGGCTCATTTTAGATGATATTGTATGTATGTACATCTTTGATGTTTATACTGTTAGTATTTTATTCTTTCTCTCTCTCTCTCTTTTTCCACCCCCCCCCCCCCCCCCTGCCCCCTCTCCCCCCACCCCTCAAATCTCCTGTGGTTTTACATGACTGTTCATTTTTTAAATTATCGTTTGCATACTAATATTTCTTAGTTCTTCAATTGACTTGTTGACTGTTCATGTTTGATTTGTCCTACTTCTGAATTTCGTGTCAAATGTTCTTTTACCTGAATCTTCCCTACATTATTTTCCTTCTTTTCTTGTATTGACTTTTCTTTTGAAAGCTAGAATTATATCTGATTGCTTTTTGAATGTCTATTATAACTCTTCTAACAGTACCAGTAACAGTTAAGTGCACACCCAAATTGTGTTTAGAAAATGAGGTATGTGGCATCTGTCAATCAGCAGAATGTGAATGATTGCTTTCTTCAGTTTTGCTCCTTGTGTTCGTACTGGAATTCCAGTAATATTGTAGGTATTAAAATACTGCAGTAATGAAGATGTGTCTGCAGAAAAAGCCCTGAGGACTAGTATTATATAAATGGATATGTCAATTAATGTTGTTAGTTCTGTCCAAATGGACATTCTATCGTAACACTGTCACCAGATTGTTAGAGTGTCATATTGCCTGTAGTGGAGTTTTTAGATCACATGACTGCTTTCACAGGTAGCCCTGCATTTGATGGGATAGGAGATGCTTGTGACCAGACTAAGTAGGTGGTGGTGGGGAGATGCATGAGACAGCTAATGACTAACAAGCTGACTTTCCATTGTTTGATTAGTTAATATCACATTTTAAATATAATTATTGATACATCCCCACTATTACTTTCATCATAGTTACTGTGCACAGCAGGATTCTGACTGAGGAGCTACTGTAGTAAATTGCTTGTTACTTTGCCAAGAAAACAACTGCCACTAATTAAAATGTGCTGCAAAGTTTTTGATAACAAGTTTATTAAATAATGAGATGCTGTGTTTTTGTTATATTGGTTATGTCAGTATTGTTCTCTCTTTATCTTACACAATAGCAGTCTTATTTCGGGAAAAGTGATTAATTAACAGCAATCCATTATGCCTTTCCACAACACTAATTCAGTGATTGAATGGTATCATGTTCTAATGCTGAAATAACATTGTGAACCCATGTAAGCACTTCATAATTTTATCTGCAGTTGAACTTGCATTATAATTGAATGTATAACTTTATATTGTATGGATGAAGAGAAGTTTTGCATTTAGAACTAAATCTCATTAATTAGAGAGGTTTTAGCAGTGGTGAAGGCAATGAATAAACAACATTTTTTTCCTTTATTCTGCTTACTTACTTAATGAACCATTACTAGTTTTGAGACATTTAATGGACTATTGGATAGTTCTATTTATCCACTAGATCATACAAGTATCTCTTTCACCACCACCATTCCAAGAAATCAGTCTGTCATCAGACCATCATTTTTTGCATAAACAGGAAAATGCAGGCTATGGTTCATTAAATTAGCAGTAAATTAATTTAAAACTACAAAAGAGGTAACAGGTTGTTTTTTTTATATTCTGGCTATATTTTTGCAATGTTTACTGTACCAGGTACATTCATGACAGTGCCAGGCAGTTACAAAGACTTAAGCAGAGCATTACATTGTATAGAATACTGCAATTGAGTAGGTACTAAATATTTACATCTTATCTAAAACATGTGCGACAAAGTCACAGCCAGTGCCCTGACAGTACTTTTAGAAATTATCATAGTAATACACTACCAGCTTATAGATTGAAAATACTGCTTTCAGAATTTTCTGAGCACAGTTGTGGATTCATCAGAGTGATAACACAAAAATAGCTGTCCCATTCTTCACTCCTACAAAGTTATCAGATTTAAATGATGTCCCACGTAGGCTTCAGCAAAATATGAGTGTATCAACTGAACACTTCCTAATAAAAATATACCTACCACTATTTTATTGCCTCCTAGATGTATTCCATTTCCACAGTTTTAAAAATTCTATTGAGAGCACCATTTCCTGGGGCCACTTACAATGGTACTTCATCATACAGCTATCACTGCTATTTGCCAACATTACACTAAATTCAAATTGTCCATTGTATGAGCCTTGAATCCAAAAAGAAAGTACTGTGCACCACCTATGAGTCCACTCAGATCCACTTATATTGGGTCCTATCCACTGACTGCTGGTCTAGGAGCAGGTGAACCTGATGAGGTAGAGACGGCAGCTGCAGCAGCGGCAGCTGCTGCTGCTTGCCTCTGCAGTTTGTTGTCAGTGGGTGTTGTAGGGAATCCAGGAGGCAGCTCATACAGGCTCCCAGCCTGAGCCTGAAGCCATGCCACCAGCCGTCGAAGCTCATCAAGGGCATTTGCCTAAACACAAGAGGAGACACTTGATTACTCTACACTTTAGCTACTCTGAGTACTGTCCTTTCACTCTATGTGTGTGTGTGTGTGTGTGTGTGTGTGTGTGTGTGTGTGAGAGAGAGAGAGAGAGAGAGAGAGAGAGAGAGAGAGAGAGAGAGAGAGAGAGAGGGGGAGGAATGGATGCAGATGTAAATGTTGTTATCATGTGCAGATGTACAATGTATGCACTTGTGTAGCTTCAGACTGCACTGTGTATCTTCAGAACAACTATTTACATTTTTGATGCCAGTTCAGTAGTGAGACATTTGCAAGTAATATGCGCCGAATTTATGATTTCACATCCAACAACAATGTATGCAAAAAGCTATGACATCAAAAGTAAGCTATTAGTTACTGCTGATACAGTCCAGACAAATATGGGTAGGATTGTGAAAGTCTTACTCTTCTCTTGAAACTTCATTCACTCATTCATTCATTCAAGGAGAGGTATGCATTAACAAAAGACAAGGAAATCATAGAAACATAATCTTTCACCTTTGTTAACAATAAACTATCACTGAATTGCTCAATGTTATTTGTGGTTACGCCAGCTAAATGTAAGTAAACGTTATAAATAAATCTGCTACTTTGGGGAAAAAACTGGTGCTTCCCCAGTTACATTACACAGCTGCTGTTTATCCCCAATTGGTAGCTTTTGTATGTGCTTGATTACATTGATATTTTTCAAAGAAATACTTACATTCATAAATACAGTGTCCAGTGTCCAGTGGCCTGTTCATAATATGTTACTTTACAATGAGTACTGCTACTTCCCATTTGGCTAACAGAACATTTCAGTCCTTGGATCAAGATAAACAAATAATTTGCAGAAGGGATGACTAATAAGGTATGTTTCTAGTTTTTAACTACGTGGGATTTCCAGTTTTTTGCTTTATGTTAGATGGAAGCCTGTTGAATACCTTGCATCAGAGTACACAACACTACTCTGAACCCTCCACAAGGAAGCAAAGTCTACATTAAAATTACTTATGGTGTCTTTTACTGTGTTTGTGCTGATCCAGTTGAGCTGAAACTGATTTTCACTGACAATAACAAAAATTAGTAGCACATTTATCTACTTTACTGCTCACTTCTGCTGGATAAAATACTTTATTTACTTTAGATACACTGCCCCAGACTTCCTTGAGATAAGAGGATCTGAAAGTATTATTAATGAGTCAAGACTTTCGTGTTTAGGTCAGTACAATGAGAGATATTTCTACAGGCAATACTTCAGCAAATGAGATTAGTTTATCTATGTATTGGTTCCATTTTAATGTGTTGGCAATTACACCCCAAAAATTTTACTCATAGTATTCCATTTTATATGTGATCTTAAATGTCTACTTCTGCTATTAACAGCTCATTATTGCTTATATGAGTTTTCTGGAGATTAAGGCTTAAACCATTATCTTTGAACCACTTGTAGGCCCAGCCAACTACCATATGAGCAATGCCTTCTAAGTTTCAGTTTGGGACTATAATTAATATGTTTGTGTCACCAGCAAGAAAACAAATGTAGTTTTTGAATTGCTCTTTTAAGTTGTTGGAAAACATTTTTGTAAGTCAGGAATAAGAGTGGGTTCAGTACTGACTCTTTTGGCATCCCACACATTATGTTCCCCTTCCTGAGGTTAGTTTCGCACCTATGACATACGCTGTTCACATGATCCTATACTTTCTTTTATGAAGATAAGACTCCACCCATACAAGATACTATAAAACATTTTTTTCTAAGTAGAATTTTGTGATTCACACACTCAAAGGCTTTAGAAAGGTCACAAAAAAAAAAAAAAAAAAAAAAAAAACACCCTGAGAGGCAATCAACAAAGTCTTCTCAGATTAATTAATCCATATACAGCATGCTATATAGGTCACTTTCTCAAAATCTTTTGAATAGACTGAGAGACTTGAAGGAATGCAAAGGTTTGTAATTAGAGGTGTTCTATTTATAGGTAATTATTGCTATGGTATGCTGAAATCTTTTGGGATATATTCTTTGACCCATTGATTACACAAAGAGCAAGTGTGGTCTTACCAAGCCAGCACAATATTTTAATATTGTACTACAAACACAGTCATATGTAGCAGAATTACTACATTTTAGTGACCTTATGAATACTGTAATCTCCTTGAAGGTTATGTTTTTTGAAAATAATATATGTTGATAGTTCATGTAGTGTCTGTGTAAATAAATTTAGTGCAGTTGTATTCTATTTATTACTGGGTTTAATATTTGCTGCCATTGAATTTGTTTGACAGTGTTTTAAATATATCAATACATAAAGTAAGGGAAAGGCCTTTTGCCTTTCTCCTATTTTATTTATTCTTCCATTCAGGAATCTCTATTATTGTTGCACATTGTCAATTTGGCTCTCTTCCATCCCATACTCTTTAACTTTTCTTTACCCATCTACAATCAATTTTTGCTTTTCCATTATTTTACATATTCTTCCACCCAGGAATTTCCATTATTTTTAAATGTGTCACCATTTCTGCAAGAGCTATACTGTGAGTACTCAATTTCATTTGTACTGCTATTATAGGTTGTTTCTTTTTCAATAGTCTTCTGGTAGGTTTCTGTCTTACTTGTAGTGTTTTAATTTTTGACTGTATTACATGTATTTCACCTTTCTTCAATAACAGATTGGAGGATTTTAGAACAATAAGGTTCTCTGAATTAAACAAAACTTGCTCATCCTAGGATTAGATACTATAATACTAGAAGTTGCGCATCCCTTATAATCGCTTCTATTCAATTTTACCCTTGTTTATTTTAGGGGAACACAAGACAGTTCTCTAGAAACATGTCTAAGAAAGAGAAAATTTTTCCATATACACTATCTGCTTTATAAATCTCTTGCCAGCATTATTCTTGTTATTTCTCTCTAAATTCTGTGGTGGCATTATTATTTACACTTTTGGGACACAACACTTTTCTACTATGACCTGGGGCTAAAAGGTCATTAATTTTTATTGTTAACTTTTGACCATCATTGGCTACGATTTGACGTTTGAATTACTGAAAATTGTCAGGGGAGAAACAAATTGTCAAAGACTGTTGTACTATGTCTTTCAGTCCTTGTGGTGAATTTTATTGTGGTAAATAATACAAAACTAAATTTAACCAACTTGAAGTGCCCTCAATGAGTACTATCTGATAGAAAATTGACATTAAAGATTCAACAAACAATGGTTTCTCAGTTTGATCTGCTTATGTCATTAAAATTACTTCTAATTCCTTTATGAAGGTTAAGACATTTCATGCTGGTGGCCTTCCAACTGTCTGATCTACAAGCATGTGTGTTTCATGAGCCAGTATTGTGTCACAGCATTCAAAGAGTTTTCAACACAATATTCATTGACCAGAAGGGTGTGGGACTTCACACAATTTTTTTTTTTTTGCATGTACAACCACTCATCTTTTCTTTTACTGGTACTATAGTAGTCCAATATTAGCTTATGGCCATTAAGTTGGATATGTTCAGTTTCAGTAATTTCCTCATCAAGCTATGATATTCACTACGTATATGCTGACTTTACATTTGTCCTTTCATTCTTCTGTGAAGATTATGAGAGTCGAACTTTTATATCAATGAGCCTTCAAAAGTTGTAACTGAAGGCACCAAATATGTTTTCTTTAATATCTATGGTTTTGTCCAGGCGACAATAGTTTGTTTTCCAAGTATCTGTTTCAAGTGTACTGTATTTGTCGTGCAATTCTGTCTTAGAGGTAAATTTACCCACTGCTTTGGTTAGCCTGTTTCCTGCACCCCTACAATTGTTGCAGGATCTTTTTTTTGAAGGGCCTTCCCCAAAGACCTCAATCACGAGTGACACTACTAAGCCCTCCACTTGGTTTAAAAATATTAGTTACCTGGTAATCATTTCCTAGAGAGTTTTGTAACAATTCTGTCATTCCCCTCCAGTGATTCTGGCTACACAATAAGACAATCTTAAGACTTTGGTTCCTAGCCTTAACTTACACTTCGAGTCCTGTACTTGTCAGACTGCTTCTAAATTTTTGAGTGTCTGGATGTTTTTGTCCACAGTATCCAAATCATGGAAGCTATTAGTAATAGTAACCTGTAACTATCAGACTTCTCAGTCCCCTGGAACACTTCACTGATTTAAAAGATTTTACTGTTATCCACACTTACGGTCTATGATTGACATTACTACTGCAACTTGCAGCTCACAGTCATGCTAATTCAACTTGTGCTACTGCCAAAGCAGTTCAAAGTTGCAAGATAAGGTGCTATTTTTCCTGTATTGCGTAGCATTAGTGATGGTCTCTGGGTCTCTAGAAGTTGCTAGCGTCATTACTCATATTGATTGTAATACAATACCCCATACAAATACTATGCTGCCATTTATCACACTGATTGTCATTTCTAATGATTCTGTGGTGGTTCCTTAAAGCACAACTATATCCTGCCTGTCAAATGTCTACTCTCAGATATGTAAATTTGCAATCTCTCTTTACCCTTACCTTTGCACTCCTAATCCCATGATGACCTCGTGCTATTAACGTCAAAAGTTTTAAGAGCACATTCTTTTCTTGCTTGGCTATGATTGGAACATATATCTTCTTCTCAGATATGTAAATTGAAGTCACTTGCTCATGTTCATCCTTATATGATGCAGGCTAATTGGAGGAACTGTCATAGGGATTCCAATCCAGTTTTGACTAATAGATATGCTGACTCATGAGAAACATTTGTGTGTATAATGTATAAATATTTCACACAATTTGTCTGAATTATGATGGATTAAAGTGAAGTTGTTAAAATGACACCATTGCTACCATGTCGACAACCACCATAACTTGAGAGAGAAGCACTGCATTGAGAGAGCAGCAGGCATGGCCAAAGTTTCATCTGGTGTTGTGGTCTAGTGGTGACTGGATCAAATCCCAGCTGGGTCCCTTTTTTTACTCTGTCTTTTAACCTAGCATTTACCTCTCAGTGATATGGAGATATGCATTTCAAAATAAGATGACAATTTCAGACTGCCAATTTCTACTTCTGTCAAATTAGCAATAACAACTTGCACTCTCTTAATGCACTGCAAATTCTTTGTAACAGTGGGCAGTAAGTTAATCAACTTTGAAGTATCATAACAAAAATAACCAATAACAAAAAGGTTATCATCTCATCATCAGGCTATGATACGAGATTTACAGTTTGAAAGAACAAAATATTTTTAACTAATAGTTTTCCTGCAATCATTTTAGAGCAGTTGCATAGTGAAAAAAACATGTGAATCCAAAATATGTGATGTTTTGTTTTTTATGCTATAAGCAAAAACATTTCAGCAACATTACAAACTTTGCTTCATTTACATACAGTACATTCTTCTGGCAACAGCAGATGACTCAACATTCAGCTTTCTGCCTACCTTGAATCAAACCTAGATGTAGATATGGTTTTTTGCATGGCACAGTGAAAACGTCTGCCATAAAGAGTCCTTGACAAAGAATTGTGACAATGAGTTTCAACAGTGCATCACAGTGTGTACTAAGTTTCATAAGTGGAATTGTGTAACATGAGCTAAACATGTACATCATGCTTATTTTTTTCTTTTATCTCTGCCAGCTCTTCCAGCCTCTGATACATATCTCCTTCTCTATCTATATAAATTGAAGTCACTTGCTCACATCTGTCTGTATATGGAGGCTAATCTCAGAAACAGCTGTAGGGATTTTGATCTTGTTTTTACTAAAAGGTAGACTGATTTACAAGGAAGGTTTTGTATGCTGATACCCATTCTCTGTATATATACATTGAAATTGCCTGCTCACTTCTGGCTGTAGATCTGGGCTAATCTCAGAAACGAATTAAGGAATTCTAATTTAGTTTTTACTGCTAGATTGATTCATGAGGAAAGTTCATGTATATGATTTACAAATACTTCGTGGAAATTTGCTGAACTCTGATGAATAAAGCTCACCACTGCTGTGAAACTTTTGTTATGGCCATCTAGCGGTGAATGGTCAAACTTGGAAGTACAGCTCCATGTGCCTTGATGTAGCCACAGCCAAACAGCACCCATGAATGCTGCAGCTGCTTTGATGTACTGACAATAGGTGGTTCATGTTTGGCATGATGCAGTACAGTCAGTGTGGATTTGACTTAATTGTTCACATAGTATATCTTTGGATACTTTGAAATTGTACATAAAACTGGTAAATGGATCTTCACAACTACAGGCTTATAAACATTGAGGGATTTGTGAGCTTCTTGAAGAAGGAAATAGACATTGGCCCGATCTTGACACCTTAAATTCATAGGATGAAATGGGATTCAGAAATTCCTTGTAGATGAAAGCAGATGATTTTGAAAGACTTCTATGGATAGTTGGGGATGCATTTTGGAAAAAGATGACTATTTCATAATGTCAGTGTCAATTTACATTGTTGTTGTTGTTGTTGTCTTCAGTCTTGAGACTGGTTTGATGCAGCTCTCCATGCTACTCTATCCTGTACAAGCTTCTTCATCTCCCAGTACTTACTGCAATCTACATCCTTCTGAATCTGCTTAGTGTATTCTGCATGCCCTCGGGAAAAATTATGGCTGTAGTTTCCCCTTGCTTTCAGCCGTTCACAGTACCAGCACATTAAGGCCGTTTTGGTTAGTGTTACAAGGCCAGATCAGTCAATCATCCAGACTGTTGCCCCTGCAACTACCGAAAAGGCTGCTGCTCCTCTTCAGGAACCACACGTTTGTCTGGCCTCTCAACAGATACCCCTCCATTGTGGTTGCACCTACGGTACGGCCATCTGTATCGCTGAGGCACGCAAGCCTCCCCACCAACGGCAAGATCCATGGTTCATGGGGGTAGGCAATTAGCAATCACAATTCACTCTCATAATTCACTGCACATCCTTCAAACAACAGGCAGTACCGTAACTTCGAAATGCTGCAAGCAATTCATTGTGAACAATTGCACAGCGAAAAAACTTGACATTTAGCAGCAGGGCATGGTGAAAAAGTCAGCCGCTAAGAAGGAATTGTGACAATGAGTCTCAGAAATGAATCATTGTGCACTAAAGTTTACAAGAGGAGTGCTGTCATGGGCTATGTACCTAGATCAAGTGTGGTTTTTTTCTTTTCATTTTCATTTTTTTTCTTTGTGGCCTTCAGACATGATCACTCAGCCAGCCTCAGATATATGATACACTACAAATTAAAAGATGTATAATAACACATACACACACATACAGCCATGAGTCACACAGAAAACTTACGTTGCTTGTAATGTATTAATTTCATCACATTATGTGTAAACGGACTGAACTACGATGAACTGAAGTCCCCTGCCATGTATATGAAGTCTGGTCCCTACTGTAGGGATTTTGACATGGTTTCCATTAGTAGATAGACTGAGACATGAGGAATGCTTCTGTACATCATTATTACCTCTACAATGGACAAGTCATCTGGCCATAGATACATAGTGTTACATGTGCAAAGCTGAGGTGGGTTGCTAGTATTCCATAAATTGGTGACCTAAATTGAAGCTTCACAGTTTCATATGCCACCGCTGACTTCATTGTAATTAGCACTGGTGAACCAGAAGGAGCAGGAAATTGGTTGTGGTCTTTCCGAAGACACCACTTCTGTATTACCATAACATGACTTCAGAGGACCATGATAATCTTGATCAAGATAGTCACATGAAAATTGGAGCTCAACTCCTCTGAATACCAGTTGGTAAGGAAGATAAAGCAGGGACAGAAATTTGCAGAGGTCAAAGTTTTGGAGTAGGGTAGGGTTGGGCTGATATATTGTGAAGGAGTCAATGGGCTTTATGGACTAGTGAAGAAAAGTGAAGTGGAGTACTCCAGATTTTCGAAACAGAATTTTAAAAATACAGCATTTTTGAAACAGTTTAAGGAGATTGATTTTAAGCCATCATCATCATAATGTGCGCCCCCCCCCCCCCCCCCTCCCCCATCTGCCTGTGCTATTCCCTTTTGGCTGTGGCTCTGTTTCCATTTTCCCACAGGCTTATGAGTATACAAGCATACTCCACTAGAAAAAGTGTGATATATACCACAGTCTACCTGATAAAACTGGCATTTATTATTCTTCTTGCTTCTGATTCTTCAGATGTACTAAGAGAAAAAAGGTTGCTTTTAAAATTATTAATTTGCCTCAATCTCTCAAATTTTAGTGTTTTGATACCTAAATAACAGATAAAACAATGGGGAATAAAATATGTTTTGAATATTCTGTGATACAGAATCGTCCGCAGCTCGTGGTCGTGCGATAGCGTTCTCGCTTCCCGCGCCCGGGTTCCCGGGTTCGATTCCCGGCGGGGTCAGGGATTTTCTCTGCCTCGTGATGACCGGGTGTTGTATGCTGTCCTTAGGTTAGTTAGGTTTAAGTAGTTCTAAGTTCTAGGGGACTGATGACCATAGATGTTAAGTCCCATAGTGCTCAGAGCCATTTGAACCATTTTTGATATAGAATCTCAGACTTTTAGTGCAGTCATTCACATAATCCAAAACACTTTAGTTGCATCAACTGCCAGTGCCTTTTGATAAGCATTTCAACAGATTTTTCACCTTGAACAAATGATCATATGAACAGCCATTTCATTTCTTTGAACCTGATTTTGAAGCATCTTTCCAGCCTGTTTTGAATAATAGACCGAAAGCAATGGGTTACACATATTTTTTGCAGGCAAACTTTTTAATAGATTTATCTGACATTCTATTAACTCCATCAATGAATCAAATAAATGAATGAACTCTGTCATTTGGCTCATTTATTAAACTCTGTAGAAAATTTTGGTCTGTACTCCAACATATACACTGAATGGGCAAAATGAGCTTAATAGTGCATTGGTCGACAAAGAATGCAATACAGCGGCAGTTCTGCATGGCGTGGATTCAAAAAAACTTCGGAAAGTTTCTGGAGGTATATGCCACCATACATCTACGCGCAAAATCAGGCAATCAGTTTAAATTACAGACAAACAGTTTTTGTGTACAGAGGTGGCGCCTACTAATACCATACTAGATGTGTCATGTTGGGTTCAGATCAAGCGAATTTCATGGCCATGACAACCTCATAAGTTCACTATCAAGCTCCTCAAACTGGCCTTGTGACATGGATGGTTAGTGTTCTGAAATATGCCACTGCCATCAGGAAAGACATCAATTGTCAAGGGATGTAAGTGGTCTGCAATAATGTTTATGCAGTTCACAACTGTCAGTGTGCCTTCGGTTCCTGTCACGGGTCCCATGAAAGCCTAGGTGAATTGGGCAGTCATTTGCCTTGACAATAGTGTATCTAGACACAACCACTGATCTTATGTAACAAGAAATGTGATACATTTGTGCATTCAACACATCTGCATTGATTCACCATCCTGTACCCATTGCAATAATTACTGATAATGTCATTAGGAGAACATAGGGATTTTATGCTGTGGACCACCATATTTAACAAGTGCACTGAATGATGTGCTCTGAAGCACTTATGCTGGCAGCAGCACTATACTCTCTAGTCAGATCTGCCACAGATTGCCACTCTTCCTACTTTATGGAATGGGAAGCCTCTGACCTCAATATTCTTTGATAAGGCATGGACATCTACCACTACATCACCTACCTGGCCTTAACCACTTTCCCTTGATCCTCAAGACAACATAAAGTGAAAAGAAACTAGTTTCACCTTTTCCCAGACCCCTGTTCCAAGGTGCTGGGCCATAACAATCCGCTCTTTGTCAACGTCACTTATGTCAGTGTATTTCCCCATTTGCTAGAATGATTTCCCATTTGCCTCTGCTCTGTTTGTATACTTTCATTACTAAATCGCATGCCTGCAATGCTGCCAAACAACATTCAAACTCTTGGTGGGCTGTGGTCCTAACATTTTGACTCATTGATATGTGTTGCCTTGATTAGGCAAGTAAAGATACATGGCTAACGAGCAGCCTCAAGTAGTTTTTGATTTATGCTTTACTCAGTTAATATTAAGGCTTTTTCCTATTTATGTACATTATGTTGTATTGCATCAGTTTTTTTACTATTTTAGTTACAATGTTTTATTTATGTATGCTTCCTGGATGCATTTTTTTATTACTAATATTTTGTTGTTTATACAACTCTTCTTGCATTGAATTTCACATTTTTAATTATGTTTATCATATCCAAAAATGAGTCAGACAAATCAGTAACTAAAAACTATTCTCATGGAAAGAAAAAACAGTGTAAAGCAGTATGTGAAAATTTGTAAAAGGCTACTAAATATTTCAGTGCACAGTGCATTTGAAAAGGCAGAAGAAGATGCACATGTAAAATTGAGGCTGTGTATCATAACAGAAATCCTGGCAACTCATGGACAGAGCAGGACTTTGTTTCAAGATTTTCTCAAGGTATATTACACTGAAAGATAATTTTTACTGATCATTTATGTTTTAAACGTAATAAAGGTCTGTCATGAACAATTTCTAAAAATTCCCTAATTATTGGTAAATAATTCCTGAACCAGTGCTAATCAAATAAAATGTTGCGTTCCTATACCAGTCAGTCACAAGTACCAGCAGTAGACTAAGCATGAACACGGAAACTACCAGTTTGAAGGGTTAAAACAGTGTACCAGACTGAGACTCAAATTCTGAACCTTAGTTTTTGCAGACACGTTTCTTACCAACTTAGCAGTCCAGTCACAGCTTAACACACACTCTATTAGTTTAAATTGTCCCATTCCCTCTCTCCTACTTTCAAACTTCACACAGGCTTTCCTGCATACACTGCTGTACAAGCAATGTCTTCTAGTCAACACACTGATAGGTACTTCAGTCTTTGTGGGACTCTATATTTTATATTCTCCTGTTTCCCTTTTATGAGTGGTTGCATCAACAAGGCATAGCCTTTTGAAGAAATGAATGTGTTTAGTTTTCTCCCATGGTGCAGTTTGTTAATATTGACCATGCTTTATTTTCAGCAGGTAATACTCCATCTATATAATGGAATATGATTAATACTATTAACATTTTCTTTTTCTGAGCAAAATTTTATAGTCTACATCTACATCTACATCTACATTCATACTCCGCAAGCCACCTGACGGTGTGTGGCGGAGGGTACCTCGAGTACCTCTATCGGTTCTCCCATCTATTCCATTCTCGTATTGTTCGTGGAAAGAAGGATTGTCGGTATGCCTCTGTGTGGGCTCTAATCTCTCTGATTTTATCCTCATGGTCTCTTCGCGAGATATACGTAGGAGGGAGCAATATACTGCTTGACTCTTCGGTGAAGGTATGTTCTCGAAACTTTGACAAAAGCCCGTACCGAGCTACTGAGCGTCTCTCCTGCAGAGTCTTCCACTGGAGTTTATCTATCATCTCCGTAACGCTTTCGCGATTACTAAATGATCCTGTAACGAAGCGTGCTGCTCTCCGTTGGATCTTCTCTATATCTTCTATCAACCCTACCTGGTACGGATCCCACACTGCTGAGCAGTATTCAAGCAGTGGGCGAACAAGCGTACTGTAACCTACTTCCTTTGTTTTCGGATTGCATTTCCTTAGGATTCTTCCAATGAATCTCAGTCTGACATCTGCTTGACCGACGATCAACATTATATGATCATTCCATTTTAAATCACTCCTAATGCGTACTCCCAGATAATTTATGGTATTAACTGCTTCCAGTTGCTGACCTGCTATTTTGTAGCTAAATGATAAAGGATTTATCTTTCTGTGTATTCACAGCACATTACACTTGTCTACATTGAGATTCAGTTGCCATTCCCTGCACCATGCGTCAATTCGCTGCAGATCCTCCTGCATTTCAGTACAATTTTCCATTGTTGCAACCTCTCGATACACCACAGCATCATCCGCAAAAAGCCTCAGTGAACTTCCAATGTCATCCACAAGGTCATTTATGTATATTGTGAATAGCAACGGTCCTATGACACTCCCCTGCAGCACACCTGAAATCACTCTTACTTCGGAAGACTTCTCTCCATTGAGAATGACATGCTGCGTCCTGTTATTTAGGAACTCCTCAATCCAATCACACAATTGGTCTGATAGTCCATATGCTCTTACTTTGTTCATTAAATGACTGTGGGGAACTGTATCGAACGCCTTGCGGAAGTCAAGAAACACGACATCTACCTGTGAACCCGTATCTATGGCCCTCTGAGTCTCGTGGACGAATAGCGCTTGCTGGGTTTCACATGACCGTCTTTCTCGAAACCCATGCTGATTCCTACAGAGTAGATTTCTAGTCTCCAGAAAAGTCATTATACTCGAACACAATACGTGTTCCAAAATTCTACAACTGATTGACGTTAGAGATATAGGTCTATAGTTCTGCACATTTGCTCGACGTCCCTTCTTGAAAACGGGGATGACCTGTGCCCTTTTCCAATCCTTTGGAACGCTACGCTCTTCTAGAGACCTACGGTACACCGCTGCAAGAAGGGGGGCAAGTTTCTTCACGTACTCTGTGTAAAATTGAACTGGTATCCCATCAGGTCCAGAGGCCTTTCCTCTTTTGAGCGATTTTAATTGTTTCTCTATCCCTCTGTCGTCTATTTCGATATCTACCATTTTGTCATCTGTGCGACAATCTAGAGAAGGAACTACAGTGCAATCTTCCTCTGTGAAACAAATTTGGAAAAAGACATTTAGTATTTCGGCCTTTAGTCTGTCATCCTCTGTTTCAGTACCATTTTGGTCACAGAGTGTCTGGACATTTTGTTTTGATCCACCTACCGCTTTGACATAAGACCAAAATTTCTTAGGATTTTCTGCCAAGTCAGTACATAGAACTTTACTTTCGAATTCATTGAACGCCTCTCGCATAGCCCTCCTCACACTACATTTCGCTTCACGTAATTTTTGTTTGTCTGCAAGGCTTTGGCTATGTTTATGTTTGCTGTGAAGTTCCCTTTGCTTCCGCAGCAGTTTTCTAACTCTGTTGTTGTACCACGGTGGCTCTTTTCCATCTCTTACGATCTTGCTTGGCACATACTCATCTAACGCATTATGTACGACGGTTTTGAACTTTGTCCACTGATCCTCAACACTATCTGTACTTGAGACAAAACTTTTGTGTTGAGCCAACAGGTACTCTGAAATCTGCTTTTTGTCACTTTTTCTAATTCCTATTTACGGCTGAAATCATTGATGCCGTAACCGCTTTATGATCGCTGATTCCCTGTTCTGCGTTAACTTTTTCAAATAGTTCGGGTCTGTTTGTCACCAGAAGGTCTAATATGTTATCGCCACGAGTCGGTTCTCTGTTTAACTGCTCAAGGTAGTTTTCAGATAAAGCATTTAAAAAAATTTCACTGGATTCTTTGTCCCTGCCACCCGTTATGAACGTCTGAGTCTCCCAGTCTATATCCGGCAAATTAAAATCTCCACCCAGAACTATAACATGGTGGGGAAATCTACTCGAAATATTTTCCAAATTATCCTTCAGGTGCTCAGCCACAACAGCTGCTGAGCCAGGGGGCCTATAGAGACATCCAATTACCATGTCTGAGCCTGCTTTAACTGTGACCTTCACCCAAATCATTTCACATTTCGGATCTCCGTCAATTTCCTTCGATACTATTGCACTTCTTATCGCTATAAACACGCCTCCCCCTTCACTGTCCAGCCTGTCTCTGCGGTATACATTCCAATCTGAGTTTAGGATTTCATTACTATTTACATCTGGTTTCAGCCAATTGGTGTGGATAGTCCACATAATCAAAGGCAATAGTGCATACAAACAAATATTTTTTGTGGCTTATCTCTGCCAGAACTTCACATGTGAGGCATTTAATGATTTTATATATGAAATATCAGACTAGGAGATACAGTAGTCCTGCTCTGAAAAATAAGACAGCATCATATTGAACCAAAAATTCTCAAGAATTTTTTATATAGCTGGATGGAGTCAGATGAGCCTGTAAGCGAAGATGAATTGCTGTATCTCAATTCTGATATATAATACCATGATAGCATATTCTCTCTATCAGAAAGTGTGTTCTTAGACACTGACTGGTTACAAAGATTACTTTGTGATTGCCCTTTCAAGCAAGCACAAAGATTTTAAGGTCCTGATACAAACACTGACATAACCAGAAGTATTATCACTAGATAATCTCCTTATCTACAACTTCTGTCCCCTTGCATTCATCAGTAGCAGTATCAGAAACTTCATCTGCTGATGACTTTCCATCAGTGGCTCAAGACTTCTCATCAGTATTAGACCCTCCACAATCTTCAGCACTGCAAGCACCACCTGATGTGTCTTCACCATAATCAGTATTAACAGAGGTATGAAGAAGAAGCGCAAGAACCAGGAGACGCATAGCACTACAGGGTTATTGGTACCCAGCCTCAATTACAGAACTAACTTAAGTCAGAAACCTGCAGGAAGACGTCCTATAATCTCTAATTGCAATTTACAACAATACAGTGGCATCAGAACAAAGAGTTTAGGACACAGAAAACTTTGTATTTTTCACCAAAAAGTAATGGGCCTAAGAGACAAACTGAACCAGTTGTCTGTCTGCTTTAATTACCATGATACAATAGACAATGCCCATATATTATGTTTTGCTGAACACCATTTGAAGGAAAGGACTGAAATTATGTAACTATACAAGTACAGATTAGCAGCTTATTACACTAGGAATACAATCAATAAAGGTAGAATAATAATGTGTGTTAAAAATAATATTGAAAAAAGTATTGTGTTGGTCAACCCTTTGAGGCTTGCTGCATTTAACTCTATGTTAATACCCTGGCTATTTATGTGATTACTGTTTACAGACCTCCTTCAGGAAAACTTAGTATATTCATGAAGCAAGTAGAATCACTTATAACTCACGTGTTCTCAAAAACCAAGGAAATAATCATGCTTCATGACTTCAATGTAAATTTTTGTACTTTTAATAATGATAGAGCAGATTTTGAGAATGTAATGAGCTCTTTTAACATGAGGATTGTTGTTGACTTTTCCAAAAGAGTGACAAAGGACTGCACAGGTCTCATTGACAAGATTTTTGTAGCCAGTAACAAAACTGATAACATATGTGTTACAAAAATCTGAAATGGCCTTTCTGGCCATGGTGGGCAGCTGTTGAAAATTCAACATGTATGTCCTGCTAACAACAATAATTTTTATTAATAAATCTTTTAGACTAATCAACAGTGAGAATCTGGAAACCTTCAGCAGATATTTGCATCTGCTACAATGGGGCACAGCATATAAGGCTAAAAATGTCAACAACAAATTTAACCTATTCCTAAATGAATTTATTATCCTTTTTGAAGCTGTATTTCCTAAAAGAATGTCAAAAAATCCCAGCCTAAGTGATTACAGGAGACAATGGTTTACTAAGGGAATCAAAACAGACTGTAAAACAAAGAGAATGCTTTTTTTTCACTCAGAAATTCTAACAAACCCCAGGATACGGAGCACCACAAATTATAGTGTCATATCCTAAAGAATGTAATTTAAAAAAATCAAAGAGCATGTTTGTTAAATCTGAAACTGACAGTTCAAATGATAAATTAAAAACAGTATGGAAAGTGGTCGAAAGGGAGACAGGAAAAATTTCAGAAGATACAGTGTCGAAATGTGTCATAATGGAAGTATGGTAGATGATGATGATATAACTGACAATATCTTCAACAACCATTTTTTGATAGAGTGGATCAAACTGGTTGTAAAGGGTCTATGCTTGAAGCCACTAACCTCCTACAAAAAGCAGTGCAGAATGAAATTAGTCAGATGTGTATACTCTATTTTACAATTAATGAGACTGAGAAGGTTGAAAGCCAAATGAAAAATAAAAATTCCATTGGTGTGGATAATATGTCTATGAAATTACTGTAGCACTGCTGCAAATTTATTCTTAATGTTCTCTGTCACATATATAATGAGTCTATAAATCAAAGTACTGATTCAAATATGCAATTGTTAAACCATTGTTCAAACAAGGTGGTAAAGCTGAGGTTTCCAACTAACAGCCAATTTAAATGCTAACAAGTCTTTCCAAAATCCTAAAGAAATTTGTGTTCAAGAGAATCATAGATCATCTTAATAAACATAAAAACCCCAGTACAAATCAGTTTGGATTCCAAAAGGGCATTTCACCTGAACTTGCCATTTTATCACTTGTCAAACAACTCCTCAAATCCATAAATGATGAAATTTCAGCAGATGGAATTTTTTGTGATCTGTCTAAAGTATTTGACACCATAGATCACAAAATTCTATTTACAAGGCTGAGCATTATGGCTTAAATGGTAAAGTAAGGATGTGGCTCGAGTCAAATCTAGAGGTCACAAGGCAGAAGGTAATATTGAATAATTCTGCAGTGCCACCTGTCTGCTCTGATTCAGATACAGTGACATGTGGAGTACCACAGGGCTCAGTGCTTGGTCCTGTATTTTGCTAATCTTCATCAATGATTTGCGATAGTATTTGACACAAAAAGCACACTTCTCCTTATTTGCAGATGACACACCCAGTGTGATTGACAAAGCACCCAACTGCACAAGATAACTCTGTGACCACTACATTCAAAGAAGTTCTTCATTGGTTCATTTCAAACGATCTGTACCTCATTGTTAACAAGACTCAAACATTCAGATTCAAACAGCAAACAAAAAGTTGGAAAATATTGAAACAAAATGTGGTGACAAAGAAATGTTATGAGCTGATTCTTCCGAATTCCTGGGATACACACTAATATCAATCTAAACTGGTCAGTTCATATCACTGGCCTATGTAAAAGACGGAATTCAGCAGCATTTGCCATTTGCTCAGTTGAATCTGTTTGTGACTTGGAAACAATCAAAGTTGCATATTTTGGATATTTCCATTCACTTATTGTGTTCTTGGGAAACCAATCATGAGCAAATAAAGTCTTTATTGCACAAAAGAGAGTCATCAGAGTACGGATAGAGTGCACTCTAGATGCTCTTGCAGAAAAACAGTTAGGGATCCTCCCCATGCCATGCTAGTACATTTTTTCACTAATGTGCTTTGTGAACAATAATCATACAATTTACAGAACAAATACTGAATACTATGATCATGATACAAGAAGTAAACATGATCTTCACAAAGATATAAAAAATCTCAGCATGTTAAAGAAAGCAGTACATTATTCATGTATAAAAGTATACAATAAACTTTGAGTTTGGTCTAACAGTCACTGGGGATAAGACTAAATACAAAAACTGCTAAAATGTTATCTTTTGAATAGTTCTTTCTATTCTTTACAGGAATTTTTGACAGTGTGTAATAACTAGTGGAATGTGTTTAACTTTAAGCATTCCTATAAGAAATGACTATTAGAAATTCCTATAAGAAATGTCACACTGAAATATCAATTGTTGAAAGAATGCTTTTTATATGAATACAGTGTAAGCCTATAATTTTTTTGTGTAACCATCTGTGTTCTTATTTGAACACTTGAACCTGATGTATCAATTTACATTTGATTTAGATTGTAAGCCTCATGACCATTTACATATGGTTATTACTGTAATAATGTGACAAAGTCTACATCCCAGTGATACAATCACATCAAGGATCCATGGAACTCATAAATAAATAATGAAATAAAAATAAGTCCTTATTCCTCATATTTTTGTAAGTAATGTCTGCCTGTGGTGTAAACTGAATTTGTCAAAGTATGTTTGATACACTCCTACTTGGTTATTTATTAGCAAGGGCAATGTTTGCTGCTGCTCCTTTTCATGACTAATGACGTCCCCCTCCCCCTCCCCGTCCTTCTCTCTCAATACCTTTATCTTTCTTGTAATGTCCTTTTCCTTTTTTATTTCCTCTTTATGCCAGCAATAAGGAATAAAACTATGAGTGGGTACAACACAAGGGAAGTTCTGGCCAAAACTTGTAGTGGTCTGGTTTGGCTGATGATTATAAACCAGCTGACACCAAATCTACAGAACAAGAGCTTCTTCTTCAATATTTAAATGATAATGGTGAAAAGAAGAGACAAAGCAGAAATTAAAACAGAAAGAGTATTGACACTGGGACAACAGAGCCTCAAAGTAGAGGAATCAAATAAAAATCATGCAATGAAACAGAAAGAAAGAGAATGTAACAATGTAAACTCTTAAGTAGGAGGCTACCACTCATTAAAAAAATTAAGCATATAACAGTGGGCTAGATAAACATAATTTGGAACTAGTGACATGAAATGCAAGAATAGTTATTAAAACAACAAATATAAGGAATGAGAAAAAAATAAATCCATGATGAATGCATAAATAAGACGTTAGTAGCTGAAATAGTATTAGTACTGTATGATTTCCATGGACCTGAATGAATTCATCAAAGATGAGTGTTCATTAAGGATTTGAGGATATTCACCAAAATATACAAATTTAGGAGGCACTTTAAGAAAATACTAAACGCCATTTCTGGAAGAGCAGGAATTTTTCAGAACATTTACAGTTACTACCTCAAGCACATTGTCTTTGTTATTATTTGTATATCATTGACCATTTTTACCCTTTACAAACTTAATTATGTCCACAATGCATTAACTGTATACAATAACTGTGAATATCAGTTCAAGCTGATTTACAACTTTATCAGAACATGTAAGGTTTGTTGTTTCTTGTTTCAAACTAAAGACAATTTTGCAAACCCTTTTTTATTGTACATTGGATCCATAATTTTTAATGGTTACAAGTAAATAGCATGCATCAATATTTTTTGTTTTTCTGTGTAGTGATTCAGTAAAAAAAAAAAAAAAAAAACTAATTCTTCTTCGGAAAATAAGGCAACTCTCATGAATAACTGGTGTGAAAATGGGTTCTCAACTGCAAGAAGAGAACCAAAGTGTGTGAACAACAACCAGTTTATGGCCAAAAACCAATTTGAGATTCTTTCCCCGAGTGAAGCAAATGGAGTGGAAAGTAAAAACAAACCTTTAAAACAATTATAAAGTAAGATCTCTAATAAACAAAGATTAAAACAACACTGGTTAGAAATTATGATGGGCAAGTACTTCATATGTCAAAAGATAGAAACAGCATCAAAAACACAAGCCGCCCCCCCCCCCCCCCCCCCCCAACAGCAAAAGCAGTAGCTTCATCAGAGGTAATACCATCAACAACAAACAATACAGACATGGAAGCTTCATTGGCAAATTCAGTATCAACACTAGCAGCAGCTTCATAGTCATCAATAGCAGCGCAGCATCACAAATTAATGGAGTAGCACACATGGGAAAAGGGTGCCCCTTCCCATCTGCTGAATTCCTTAAATGCAGGTGTGAGGAAAAAGAAGCCACCAAGATAAGTAGCAGTGACTACAAGGTCAAGAAGGCAGGACACAAAGTAATACCAAAAACGTACAATCAATCGGGAAAGGGGGGGGGGGGGGGGGGGGGGGGGATGGAGGAAGAAAAAAAGAAAATGAAATAGAATCAGAACTGAAACTAAATTTGATTTTTGGATATTTGATCAAAATGTTCAATATGCTAAAAAAGCAGAGGATGAAGAAGTCATATGTGCTGCTGAGGTAGAAAATATTTTCGTAATGACAGAGCATGGACCGATTGAAAATGAAGTTGTTGTTGTTGTGGTCTTCAGTTCTGAGACTGGTTTGATGCAGCTCTCCATGCAACTCTATCCTGTGCAAGCTTCTTCATCTCCAAGTACCTACTGCAACCTACATCCTTCTGTATCTATTTGGTGTGTTCATCTCTTGGTCTCCCTCTACGATTTTTACCCTCCACGCTGCCCTCCAATAACAAATTGGTGATCCCATGATGCCTCAGAACATGTCCTACCAACCGATCCCTTCTTCTAGTCAAGTTGTGCCACAAACTCCTCTTCTCTCCAATTTATTCAATACCTCCTCATTAGTTATGTGATCTACCCATCTAATCTTCAGCATTCTTCTGTAGCACCACATTTCGAAAGCTTCTATTCTCTTCTTGTCTAAACTATTTATCGTCCATGTTTCATTCCCATACATGACTACACTCAATACAAATACTTTCAGAAACGACTTCCTGACACTTAAATCAGTACTTGATGTTAACAAATTTCTCTTCTTCAGAAACTCTTTCCTTGCCATTGCCAGTCTACATTTTATATCCTCTCTACTTCGACCGTCATCAGTTATTTTGCTCCCCAAATAGCAAAACTCCTTTACTACTTTAAGTGTCTCATTTCCTAGTCTAATTCCCTCAGCATCACCTGACTTAGTTCGACTACATTCCATTATCCTCATTTTGCTTTTGTTGATGTTCATCTTATACCCTCCTTTCAAGACACTGTCCATTCCGTTCAGCTGCTCTTCCAAGTCTTTTGCTGTCTCTGACAGAATTACAATGTCATCGGTGAACCTCAAAGTTTTTATTTCTTCTCCATGAATTTTAATACCTACTCCAAATTTTTCTTTTGATGCCTTCACTGTTTACTCAATATAGAGATTGAATAACATCGGGGAGAAACTACAACCCTGTCTCACTCCCTTCCCAACCACTGCTTCCCTTTGATGTCCCTTGATTCTTATAACTGCCATCTGGTTTCTGTACAAATTCTAAATAGCTTTTCGCTCCCTGTATTTTACCCCTGCCACCTTCAGAATTTGAAAGAGAGTATTCCAGTCATTATCATCAAAAGATTTCTCTAAGTCTACAAATGCTAGAAACGTAGGTTTGCCTTTCCTTAATCTAGCTTCTAAGATAAATTGTAGGGTCAGTATTGCCTCACGTGTTCTGATATTTCTATGGATCTTCCCCGAGGTCGGCTTCTGCTACTTTTTCCATTCGTCTGTAAAGAATTCGCGTTAGTATTTTGCAGCCGTGACTTATTAAACTGATAGTTCATTAATTTTCACATCTGTCAACATCTGCTTTCTTTGGGATTGGAATTATTATATTCTTCTTGAAGTCTGAGGGTATTTCACCTGTTTCATACATCTTGCTCACCAGATGGTAGAGTTTTGTCAGGACTGGCTCTCCCAAGGCTGTCAGTAGTTCTAATGCAATGTTGGAGGGAGGGAATGAAGTAAAGATGTACAATTTACTGGGTTAGAAAAGTGTCATACTTTTGCAGAACTGAACACAAAAGTGGTCCACCACTGTAACTGAGGGATTAGGTTGTCTGACTGTCATGTCGAGGACCCATGCTAAATTCTTGGTACTGCCATGGATTTTTCCATGATGGGAGGACTGGAACGATGGGCCCTCAGCATCATAATGCCAATTGATGAACTATGTGATTCAGAGGTAGTGGTTCCTGTGCCTGAAAGTTGACAACGGCTGAGAGAGCAGTGTGCTGACCCGTGTTCCTCCATACCACATCCATGTGATTCCACATGGCAGAGGGCAACAAGGTGGCCACCTAACATTATGTGGCCTTCAGGATTCGATCGTGGAGTTTAGTCTTTTTAGAACATAAAAGTGGTGAGTTAACATTTCATGGGGGTAGCGGCATTAAGTCAGTGTGTTCAATGGCTAATAAAAATTTGTAAAGAAATGTGTTGTTAAGTAGCAGTAATTCAAACAAATTTTCAGAAGGGAAGATCTAGGATAAAAGATTTTGTTACAGAACTTGAGAGTATTTCTTGATAAAACTATTATAGAATGTCCATACTTAATAGTAGCTGATAATGTAAACAAAAATACCTGTACATTGAAAAGGAGCAGTGGTACAATATGTTTTCATCATATTGTAAATACACATAGTATGAAGCTGCATATAAACAGCTCACAAGGTGCACTGAATCATCAGACACATTAATAGAGTGTGTTTTTTACAAAACTTATTCTTAAATAAATCAAAATGTAATTAATACACTCATTTCAGATCACAATGATCAGTTAATTGAGCTACAGGATAAGAACATAGAAATTGGTGAAGTAGTTGTAGAGTGTAGGCTCACCTATGCTAGAAGTCTCAACATACTGAATATGTTATTCACATCAGAACACTAGAAGATTGTCTACAAAAATAATATAGAAGAAATCAGAAAAACTTTCATTTCACCTTTAAATAACCTTATAACTACAACTTGTACAAATGTCTAAAGAAACATAAATGTACGTCTTAGTAAGATTTGGACAGAGAACATAGATGATAGATTGGAACGGTAGAGAGACAGCTTGAAGGTGGTTCGTTGAACCCTCTGTCAAGCACTTTATTGTGAATAACAGAGTAATCATTTAGATGTAGATGTAGAACATTTAAATGATTTATATGGAAGATATCTGGAATTTAACAGTCAAGCAAACTGTGTGATGTACAAATGTAGGAAGGAAGAAAGTATCAGGATAAGGCAAGTAAAATCCAGACATTATAAACATCAAATTGGAATCTCTTCAAATTTGTTTATAAGACAGTTGGGTCATAGATAAATACAAACAATAATTAGTCTCATGTAATGCCTCCTGACATATCAGTGGATCAATCAATAAAAGTATGCATACGTCCAGTGGGGTCACCAATTGTGGCGTGAAGTGATATATCAACTGGTGCCAGATTTAAGGACTTGTCAAGGATCATCTTGGCTTCACTTGTCTTAATTGCTGATGTGCACTACATGCTTTCTGGTGGCTTTATTTATGATGATCTTGTGATAATTGGCTATTTTCTGGAGACTGATTTTTCAGTGTCCAAGAGCAATTCCTATTCTCTACCAAGCCCTTCTATATACCATGGCTTGATACTTGCCACTCAATTTCTTGCTAGTCTTTGAGGATGACTTTAGTAACTTGCCATTGAACAGTAGAGCTTTGACCTAGTCTGACTTACTTTTGTGATTTGAATTGCTCCCTGGACTGCTGTACTCTAATATGCTTAAGATGACTCTATCAAGCTTTCCACTTTTAGAAAAATGGAAACAAGTACTTTCTCACAATGCATCTATTCCAGTAAAGCATGAATCCTGAGTTTCTAAAATTGTGGCAACAGCAACAACAACTGCAGCCACAGCAACAGTTACAATAACAGTGGGAACTCCAGCAACAGCAGCTGTATGAATAGTAGTGGGATTTCCACCAACAAAAGCAGGAATTCCTGTTACAACTGTAAGAAAACCAACAACAGGCTGCAGGTGCAGTTTCCTCACCCATTCATTTGCTTTGACACAGAAAAGGAGAGATGAAAGATATATTTATGTCATTTTGTTCTTCACTGCAAGGCAAGTCAAGTAACTGACTGGAATGCTTGTGTGCGCTCTTACTGTTGTGTGGAAATGAACTGTATGAAGTGGTGCAAAAACTAGACAGACCCTTGAACCCCAGTGATTTGTGCTTTTCTGATGTTTATGGTTTCCTGTTTCTGATGTTTATGGTTTCCTGGCTGACTATTACGGTCACCAAATCCATGTAGTTATAACTAGGCTCAAGTTTAATCAATGTGCTAAGCAATGTTTAAGTCATACACAGCATGAGCTGCTTACTTGCAAGGTTTAGCATGCAAGTGTTGTTTTCTCTGTAAACAGTGTGGCACATCATATGTGGAATCCTTAATGCCTGATATAATTATACATCTTGCTCCTGATAAAGAAGTTAGTGTGAAGGCTTTAGCATCATCTGATCCAATCATGAGTGATGTGCCAAAAATTTCCGGAGCTCATGAAGTAACTGCATCAGCACAAGCTATGTCTCATGGTTCCTCTGTGTCAGCATTTTTTGTAGTATTAGTTGCTGTTGTGCTCTATGATCCAGTCAACATCATCATCCAATTTCCTGAGCACATGTTTGTCGGGTAGTCCGATTTAACAGTCATTGCAGTAGTTAACTATCTAACATCCTTGTCATTGGTAAATGCACAAAAAACAGAAGTGTTATGTGCACTGTCAGTGTTCCCCAAAATGAGCAGAAGGTAATACACCAATTTTCTCCCTGTCATTGTTAACGTGTCCCAGGAAAGTTCATGCTGTCAAATTGTGTCCAGATAGTGTCTCACAATATCAGTGGCATCACTGCCTTTCTGTGACACCATCTGTTTTGCTTGTCTCAGACCAGTCCATCTAGCCAGTGTAACCCTCGGCTGGCATGCGTCAATAACATCAGTCACCAGTGGGCTGCACACTGTCTTCCTGGTGCCTGTAGCAACAGGAGATGGGATGAAGAAGCCCATGTTGCAACTAGGGTAACAACAGGTTTTCATTTGGACACAGGTGTTGCTGTGTCTCTGATTTATGAGGACACATATGAGAACATTGGCTTACCACAGCTGAGGTTCCCTCAGTACAGAGTGATAACATACAATGACCAGTTGATTCTGCTGTGGGGTCAGATCATAGTCCGTGCTAAGTATAAAAAGGCAGCTTGGCAATTGACCCTGCGAGTAGTCAACTCTTGGATGACAACTAACATATTTGGCTAGACACTTGTGTGCTTTTTGGTTTTCAAATTAAGGGCCAAGTGAATACAGTTTCAATTGCAGTACCTTTCACAGAATTGATGTGTTATGTATGCAATATAACCAACTGTTTGAACCTACATTAGGTTGTACAATAGGGTTCCAGGCCCATGTATCCTTAAAGCTACAGGCAGTCCCTGTGTTTTGTAGGGCTTTTCCAGTGTCTTTCACCATGCATGAGCAAGATAAAACAGGACCAGATAAGTTGTGAAGTGTGGGAGTTATATTTCTAGTATTATCTAGCTAGTAGGCTATGCAGATAGTCATAGTTAAGAAACAAAGTGGGTCATTTAGAATTTGTGGTGATTTTAAGTCTAGTGTTAATGCTAAAGCAAATGTCGATCTATGTCCAGTTTCTTGGCTGGAGGAATTGTTGGAAAAATTGGCTGGGGGTCATTATTTTTCAGAGAGAGTTCTCATTGATAGCTCCTTTCAATCAATATGTCAATTGGGATATATTGTTCGAGAAGGTTGGGGTTGCAAGGGCTCCCTTGATATTTCTGAGATATCTTGAGCAACTGATTCAAAGTATCCTAAACTGTGTTAGTTATTTAGATGACTTGCTAATTACTGGGACCTTACGAGAACAGCAACAGTGCAACATTCAGATGATGTTTGTATGGCTCCAGGCCCATGGTCTACATTGTCACCTCAATAATTTAGTTTCTTTGAGCTAAGTGTCAAGTATCTCGGAAACATATTAAGAAAAGATGGCTCATGTCCACATAGGATTAAGTGGATGCAGTCACTAACTTACCAGCTCCTAAGAACCTCAAAGGACTAGTCGTTCCTTGACAAAGTAAATTTTTATGTGAAGTTCATTCCCAACATGGTCCAGATTTCCCAGCCACTTAATCAACTGTGTAAAAAAAGGTTTTAAATTTGCTTGATCAGAGGCATGCCAAAGGCTTTTGTTACATATTAAATACATGTTTCGAGCTGATAAATAAATAAATTTAAAAAATGCCTTAGTTTGGCCCCTAGCTTAGCAACATTCCATCCTGGCAAATGTTTAATGCTTGCCACTGATGTTTCATATTATGATATCAGAGCCATGCTGTCCCACAAACACTCTGACAGCACATAACTTCCCAATATATTTGCAACTAAAACATTAAATTTGGCACAGAGGAATTATTTGTAAACTGAGAAAAAGGTGATGCCTATCAATATGGTGTCAGGAAGTTTCAGAGGAATTATTTGTAAATTGAGAAAGAGGCAATGCCTATCAATATGCTGTAAGGAAGTTTTGTATGTATCTCTATGGTACCAAGTTCCACCTGATCTCCGATCTCGAGCCCCTTATTTTAATGTTCAGTCCCCATTTGAAACTTCCCAATAAGAAAGTGCAGCAGCTGCAACAGTGGGCATTATTCCTAAGTAACTATATCTAAAACATCCATTATCAGCCCACCATACAGCACACAAATGTTGATGCACTTTCTGGTATGGTCCGGATGCAGAGTTTGACATCCATGAAGTGCTATGTTTTGCCTTAGATGCAAACCAGTGACACACTGTTGAAGAATTCCTGACTATGGCATGCAAAGTAGCAGCAGCAACATGCTGTGATCTGTTACTCTGCTGTATGGTGGGGTTGGTCAGAACACCAGCATAAGAGCAACAACTGGAAATGGTGTACCTATTTTTCCTTACTGCACAGGCTTAAGGCCACTGAGTGTATTATTTAGTTAGCTAGATATGATTCTGAATGCTGGGTGGTAGTTTCTCCTGCTCTTTGGCTGCACATGCTGAAACTTCCCCACACTGACATTGGGGAATGTGCAGAATGAAGGCAATGGTGCGGCATCAAGTTTATTGGCATAGCCTTGATGCTGCCATGGAACCCAAAATCCAGAACTACCAGGCCTGCAGCCATAATCAGTCAGCCCCAGCACAATGTTTCGACTCTAAGCAGTGCCTTGATTACTGCTGCCAAAAGGCGCATGTTGATTTCACTGGACCATTCCAGGGAGCAATTTGGATGATGTGGCATGGGTGGCTATCATTACCACAGAAGCTACCATCTGTGCCCTATCCATCATGTTTGCAATAGAGGGTGCACCTTCCAACATGATTTCTGACAATGGCTTTCAATTCACAACATCAGCATTTCAGGATTTTTGTAAATGCAACAACACTGAACATCTGAGCACCGCTCGTTTTCATCCTGCAACCAATTTAGAATCCTTGCCTATGGTCAGGCCTTCAAGACACAGATGCACAACATAAAGATGGCACCCAACCATGGGAAAGCATTCACCAGCTTCCTCTTCACCTACTGATCCACCCCTGTAAATCGATGTAGTCCAGTTGAAATGACACATGGGTGCAGATCCTGCACATTCTTTGACCTGTTGTACCCAGCTCCATGACCCCACCACTTAAACACACAGCAGTATCATGGCATGGACCTCCATATCTGGCCTTGCACATTCAGTGAGGATCCTGGATGGACCAAAGGCTTTTTCATCAACACTAGGGGGTGGCCAGTCAGGAGCTCTATCAGTCATCAAAATCTGCAACAAGGCATCCCCCTTCCCCTCAGCCAGTATCTGGGCATGACTTAAATGCAACCACGTCAACGATAAGCCTGCCACCTACCACTATAATGTCTGCCCTCATGTTCAGTGTCAACAGGGTGTCAATAATGAGCAACAATGAAAGCCAACAGAGGTGGAGCCATGTCCACTCCCTAGGCCACTTTCAGCTCCCACCAATACCACTGACACACTCAGCACATAACCAACAGAGGTGGGTCCTTTTTACCTCAGGTGCCCATGGAGGCTGAATTGTTGTCTCCATCACCTCCGCAGTTGGAACCGATTCCCCTGCAGGCAATCCCAAGCTGCACTCTTGAACCCATTGATCAGTGATCCCACTGATTGCGCCAGCATCTGACGCAGCGAATCATGTCGACGTTTCATGAGAGCCTTTGCCAGGCTTCCAGCATCTCTCTCTCTCACCGTTCTTTGATGAAGGACTTTAATCTGGTTTAGTGCCTAGCAGAGATTTGGATTTCCTGCCCAGTATAAGTATGGATATGGAGAACAGGTCAGAGATACTCGGGCTACGTACTTGAGTCGCAGGTTGCTCCTATGTGAGGTACTGCCATGGCAAGCATGTCATGTGGGATCATCCACTGACATAAAATTGCCTGTAAATACCCTGGCCCAACACTTGTCAATCAGTCTCTTGCTAGTCTTTGAAGTCATTATTTATACACCATTGAACAGTACAGTTTTGACCTTACCAGATTTATTTTTGTGATTTGTATTGCTCCCTGGACTTTTGTATATGCTTAAAATGGCCTTGCTATGCTTTTGAAATGTTTAGAAATGTGGCAATGAGCACTTTCTCACTGCCCAACTATCCCTGTGAAGCATGGATTCTGAGTTTCTAAAATTGTGGCAACAGCAGTTGCAGATGCGACAGCAACAACGACTGCAGCAGCAGTAACAGCTATAAAAACAAAGGGAGCTACAGCAGCAGCAACAGCAACAGCAGCTGTACGAACACCAGTGGGACTTCCACCAGTAACCTTTCAAAAATTTCTGGAACAAACTATTGCAAATATTCCACAGCACATCAATTACCAATATGATGTAGTGGTGACAAGAAGAACTTAGGGCAAGGATATACTGAATATCTGGCAAGTATTTTCAGTTCTTTTGAAAACCACTTACTGTTGAACTTGTCAAAAAGCTCCTATTTCATCCTACTATTAAGCATATACAACAGCCAGGATTGTGTTAAACTGGTGTCATAGAATGCGGCAGTCATTTCCCATATTCCAGTTCCAAAGAACATAAATGATTTGCAGATTTTTAAGGGAAAGGTTGCATATTATGACTGATATGCCTCAATTTGTGACAATAACCCATCCACTGAATTAACTGTGGAGAAAAGGAATCCCTTTCCATTGAGAAAAAGAATCCCTTTCCAGTGGTCTGAGGATTGTCACCATACATTTCTTATGATGAAGCAATGCCTGCTCCACGCCTAACCTTGTATCGGTCTTATTTACCACTTGTGTTAGCCACAGATATGTCACCGAGATGTCTAGGAATGGCCTATCATGTTTTCCTTTAAGATGCTGACTACAGTACAAGAAAATTATTCACAGTTAGAGAAGGAGGCACTGGAAATTATATTTGGTACCCAGATGTTCTGCAGTTTCCTCTATGACAACAAATTTCAGTGGGTTACATATCATAAGCTGTTGTTGTCCATATTTGGCTTAAGTCAAAGTTGACAGGACAGACATTTCTGAGGTTATGATACTGGGCTCTTTTCTTATCAAATTACTTTTCTGATATTCTCCCTTGCTTCCTCATCATATTTATAAGTTTGTCGGTCTCCTTGCGGAGAGTGGTTTCTACTTTTATTAAAGTGATTCCTGTAGGTATTTCATGGGTTCCTAGCACTTTGTAATTTTATTGACACTTGACTAGCTTCAATACTCCCAGTTACTTGGGTTCTTCCATCTTTCGTCCAGCAGTATAAAAGGGTGGTGTCTCATTCCCAGTGGGATTACGTTCTGAAATTTCATTAAAATATTCTTGCCATCCAGCCAGACTACCTTGTTTAACTGTCAGCAAATTTCTCTCTTTAGTCTTACACACTGTTACTTTAGGTCCATATTCATGAGTTTCTGCTTTAATTTTCTTATAAAATTTCCTGTTTCATTCCTACAGTAATGTTCTTCCATCTCTACCTTTCTCTCCTTTCATTGTGTATTAGTCTGCCTCCATAACTGAGTGGCCAGTGCACTGACTGCCATGCACCGGGCCCACATTTAACTCCCAGCCACGTCAGAGATTTTATATGCTCATGGATTGGGTGTTGTGGCATCTTCATCTTGCATTTGGTGGCCAAACAACCCTAGATGGGGCTCCTGGCCAATAATGCCATATGATCATTTCTGTTCTGTTCTTTTTTTTTTTTTTTCATTGTATATTGCTGTCCCATTACCTGTCTGCTGTATTCATCATCATACCAGTCTTCATTTCTGAATTTGCTTGATTCCCTCATTATTTCATGTGTCATTACCAGAATACCATTTTAACAGAGTTCCTTCTGTATCTAAAATGGCATGCTCTACTGAGAAACCATTACATAATTTCCGAAACTCAAACCTATCAGAATTAAACAAGAAAAATTACCCTTTTGGAATATTATATAATCCTGACACAAGCCCTTTGATTGTGCAGGCAGTAAAATTCTCCTATGGAAACTAAAATTATATGATTTTAATGCTTTCTCCTCGAATGGATGGAGTCATCTTTTCACAATAGAAAATAGAGAGTCGCATTAGCACATGATATGACATGAATAAGATTAAGTTCAGAATGGGGAGACATTAAATACTGGACTCTGCAAGCCTACATAAATGATTTATCTGGGACATTAGAGGACTTTTAAAATATGACCATGTTTACTGATGAGACAAGTATGTCGATAAAGTTCTCAAACACACCCATACCAGACACAGCTATGACAATAATAAAACAAGCTTATGACTGGTTAACATCTACCAAACTAACTCATAATCTTATAAAAATCTTACCATGCAATTCCAAACAAATCAAAATGACCTACAGCTACCAGAAGTAGAGATTAGTGAGCATAGAACACTGGTGGTGCAGAAAAAAAGAGGAGAGGCGAAAATGGCCCAGAATTCTTCTGGTAAAGTAGGTTAAGTTTTCAAAATGAAGATTCAATTTATATGAAATGGAAAGTTTACAGCAATGTGTGTTTTCATTTGTGACAATGAGACATTGACTTCACGTGGAATTCATTCAAAACCTGTGGTTTTCTCAGTGGATAAAAGAACCTTTTTAGGAACCTTGCCATTATCACTTGAGTGTGCTGCAGTCAGCTGCAGTAATGACAGGTCTAGAACAGAAGCCTGTATTAAAGTGATGCTTTACAAATCAGTGAAGAGATCTAGCACATGTTGCAAGTTCAATCACTTCAGTCTTGCTGACTCCCGTATTTTCACTCCTTTGGAGACTGAGTGATAGAGTATTCAGACAACCCAAGAAGTTCCAACTCAGTCTGACAGTACAGGGAATAAGGTGCAAGCTAAGTGTTTGGAAGAAAAATTTTAAAAACCAAAGAAGTAGCAGTGATAGGAAGAGTATGTCAGCATTGGTTCAGAGCTCTTTGCGAACTGATCACCAGGTAAATATTATTTTTAAGCCAGGTTCAGGACTCAATGACATCACCTTTGACTTAGCCTCCTCGGCCAAGGATCTTGGAAAAAAAGATGATGTAATAATAGTAGGGGGGTGCAAGTAATGGTGTAACAGTTTAGACTAATTTATTACCCCACACATCACTCTTTTGTTTACAGTTCCATTCTTATTGCAACATTGCCACTTTGGCTTTCTGTATTATTGGTACCGACTGTGCTTCTGCATTGTGCAAGCACATGCTAAGCAGCAACCATTATTTCCATAGGTACAATCCAGTTGAGGTTGAAATCTACTCTATGAAAATATAAATGATACTTTTCTTATTTGTCATCATAAAGTGGTTTTCTTTGTTTTAGACAGAATGGAGCAACATTTGAAGGATGATCAGATTTTGGAGTTATTGTTAGCTAGTGAAGATTCTGATTCATTGGATACACCAGATTCTTTTCAAGTTGTGGCCAAGTCTAGTGACTACAAAACAGAAATATCTGATCACGAAACTGATGATGAAATACAGGACAATGAAGAGGCAGAGGAAGAGAATGTTCATTGAGAAAACCAAGAAATAGTAAGACAGTCTGGGTATCTTTATGGAAAAACCATTATAAATAAGAATAGCAAGATAGTGCATCAAGATGTATAAAAATTTTTGGCATAGCACTGACCAAAGCAAATATCAAAGAGAGGAAAATGAATTCCAAGATTTTTTCTAGGGACACACAGATGAAAAAGAATAATGGCCTTTGCAAAAAATTTGAAAATGACAGCAGAGTTGACATATCTGTGGTGCAAGTTGAGGCTGGACCGAGTCAGCTAAAAAGTCATAAATGTCATATGTATGTGCACACATTAAAGACACAACAGCTACCAGAACATGTTCTAAATGTCAAAAATATGTTTTCCATTGACAAAAATGTATGTCTTAAGGATACAGGGTACTTTTCTGGCTCAATATTACGTAAAAATCAACACTTATTTCTTTCAGGCACTGTTTATAATGTATGTGTTTTACAGGTTTTTTGTTGATATCAGGTACTGCAGCACACTTTTTAAACAAATTAGAAGTATTTTGAATATTTTGGAACCTGCTTAGGGTTATTACAAAAATTACAAAGAAATTGATGCAATTTTTTTCCCAAAATGCTTCCTCAAATTGAGGTACCATTTAATCAAATGTTATACATTTGAAGGAGACCAAATTTTTATCAGATATGCATGACATGATGGCTGAGGTACTAGACCTATTTAATTCCACATATTATGTGTATTACAAGAATAAAAAATATTGCATCTTAAATGTTAATTTTTATAATTTATTTCCTAATAAAAACGTTATTTTTTCTATAATTTACTTGATTCTGCAGTAAAGATTAGGTCTACTACATAAGTATGGACTATTGCAAGTTACAGAAAAAAATCAGAGCAATGCTTTATAAACTTTAGGAAATATTTGAACCCTGAGGTTAGGTTAGGTTACGTTGGGTTAGGTTTCGGAAAAATACAACTAGCAGGAAATTGTGAATGAGGATATGAGTCCAATTAAGCTGTGCCTCAGAACATTCCTAAAGCTTAGTCTTCATCTTGAAGCATTTCGTCATCTTCAAGCTTCCTCTTGACATTCCTTTTAGCACATCTTGCTTCTTTTGTAACTTGAAGAGCGAATCTTTCAGCTTCATGCACCCATTACTGAAACATATCACTGCATCTAGTACACAAACTTTAATTGCATTTAGTCCTACAAAAATGTTCTTGGGTAATCTTTCCCATATGCAATGGTTGAAACTTTCATTTGTATTCTGAGAGCCCCCATGAAGACACTTACTAAGAAAATTCATTCATAACAGGCTCAGGAAGAGAATGCTTATAATGGTATATTTGACCACTTTCTTTTGCTTTTTGGTAAACACACCAAAAATCTCCTCCTTTACGGCCAAGTCCGTGAACAGGATGGTCATCTGTGGACAACATATGAAAGTAGGTAGCCCATACAGATTTTCTCATTGCTGTAACATCATTCAGAGGTGCAGTTCATCTAATGGCCAGTCTGTAATAATGCTGAAGGAGGTCTATTTCAGTTTCTGTCAAACTGCCTCGGCCAGACAGAGATTTTCTATCAGATAGACCAATGTCCCTGGTGCCTCTAATATTTACAGTTTCTTCTACTGCACGTTTCATAGATGCTTTATACACAACTGTCAAGGCACCTAAAAGTATTTTTATGTTCTTACTGAACTACTGGGAGGAGGAGGAAGGTCCATCAAACAACAAAACGTTTGAGCAGCCCCTTTTCCTTTTCCTATTGCATGCACTGCATAGACTAACTTCAAATTCACATCATATGAATTATGCACAATGTTCCAAGTCATTTTTGAGGTAGATTTATTGCAGGATCTACACAGAACAACTAATTTTGACGCTAAACCCTTCCTGCTACTTTGTTGTTCAGTTATTTCCAGACAGCCTACACCATCCCATTGTTTACATTTCGCCACTTCCTTTATCAAAGAAGATAAGATGCCCACATCATCAACAACAAATCCACTACAAACAGTGTCACTCTTAGCACAAAAATTGAATAACTAGGTGGTGTGCCATGTGGGAGTTTCTTCCCTGAAGAACTGATACATAGGTCACTTTCAACAGTGTGGCTTGCTTGATTTGTGAACTGGTGACCATGGAATTTACTTTTATTGAATTTCTTGGTGAGTGGCATACTTCATATTTATTGCACACTAAAGGATACGTACTTCCACAAATATATGTAACACTTGGGCTACAAACATTCAGTAACACGTGAACAAACTGTTTCAGTGTAACAAAAGTAAATACAAGCAAAGATAATCATTTAAAGACTCTAAAAACCTGCACTGTTACCAACATATACAATGTATCATATGTATAATTGCTGGAAACACAAAGTTCACAGTTCTTTTCGAAATAATACTGGTTTTTGTAACAGAAATAAAGGGGACATGGCGGCATACATGACCGTAACTTTAAAATCTGGCATATATAGGTCATTTTTCATTTGAAACACTATAATATATATATCAATGTAATCAGGAAAGACTATAGAATTTAATAAAGTCATAAAAAATTTTCGATTTTTCAACCATTTATAAGTACCCTGTATCCTTAACTGTGATGAATGAAAATAAGTGCTTGGATGATTTGTCATTTTTACTGAAAGTCATTGTTTGTTTTTTCTTTATAGTTTACTTAACTGATAACTATCTGATCTCAAAACATGCTTCTGAACATTGTTGAAGAAGATTTTCATACTTAAGTTAGTTCCAAAAACCCCGTTTAAGAAGCCAATGTTAATGTAAGAGCCTTAATTGTTGGTAAGATCATATCTTCTTTTCTTCATATAGAGTGATTTTTCATAAATAGAAGCTTTTCTTTTATTGATCCCTTAACCAGCAGTTTATGGAAAAGCAGAAGTTAATAAGTTGGTTGGTGACTTTTTTTGTTTTTTTTTGTCAGAAACTTCACCATGACCTTAATAATGTCAGTCTAAATAGTGAGAGTAGTTAAGGGTTAATTATATAGTTGAGGATTGCATGAGGCACATGAGGCAGATGAAAATACTCCTCACATTAAAATGAACATTGTCAGTTTTGAATGGAATGATAAGATTTGGGTGGTGCATGGGATGTGTTAATTCAGAACTTGGATTAAGCTTTATTTTTAATTTACTCAATCAAATTTAGACAGCATAAGTGTGAATAGCACCAAGCAATATAGGGATAATGCATTGCTAATACAGTGTATAGATTAGGTTTCTAAGATTTCTTTGTCTTTTGCTAATGTATACCTTGACTTATTCCATGCCCCATAAAGTTCTCATGGTTGATGTGATCTACAGAGCATGATGAATGAATGAATTGGGATTATTACACTTATTACACATTTACTCTCTAGTGATATTTTTAGTTAACAATAAGAGTGAATTTAGGATGAACTGTGAAACTCAAAATCACAGCAATAGAAGTAAAAATAGTTCCCATCTAGATTGCATATGGTTCTGAATGGATTTTTATATTCTGCTACAGAAGTCGATTGCCAGTTGCTGACAGGCATCTGATAGCAAGTTGTTAACCCCCAGATATTCAAAAACAAAGCACAAGAGTACTTTATCGCTCAGTCATTCTATAATTTATCACACTATTTAGGTGTTACAACCATGTGTGGGTCTTAGCCTCTTCAACAAGTTTCCTCCACTATGCCCCCTCCAGCACAGTTCTCTACTGTTCTCAAACTCTGAGAGATTTTATATCTTCTTCCACATTGTCTATCCCCTTCTTTTGTGGCCTTCCACTCTGTCTTCTTCCAGTTGGCTTCTATTCAAAAACCTATTTAGTTGTTTATCCAGCACCCATCCTAAGGACTTGTTCAAGCCAAGCTGTTCTCTTATTTCTTATCATTCTTACAATGTCAGCTCCTTGTATGAGGTGATCCACCTCAGTGTTCATTCTCGATCTCCAGAAACCATTGTTATCCAGAACTGTACCATAGATCTTGTGCAGAACCCTGCATTCAGGTATCTTGAGGTGCTGCTGATCAGCATGTTTCATATCTGTAGGTTACAACTGGCCCAACCATTAGCTCATAAATTTGAAGTTTCTGCTAGCTATTAATATTAGATCCCATGTAGTCAAAGTTCTGCACACGTTCAAGACTGATACCAGCTGCTTATAGTTTATCCAAGTTATTATTTTCCTTCCTGGTGATATTCACACTTTTAGTCCTCTTCTCATTAATAGCAAGGCCTCTAGGTAGGATGGCTTCTTTCAACTCACCTATTTTCTCTCTAGGGAAACTTTTCTTCTACTACAAGTTACTGCATCATCAGCATATGCACATATCTGGGCTGATTTTGCATGTATGTAACCAGATATTTGAAGCTTTTGATGGCTGCTTCAAGAGTTAGACTAAAAAACATTGTAAAGAGGGCTGTCTTGACTTCTTTACTAATGCTAATTTACTGAGTTCTCCATCCATTTGCACTGCAGCCTTGCAGCCAGCCGATGTTGCTCAGTTAAGTGAAACATACTTAGATGGTATACCAAGCAGTAGCAAATCATCCAGCATTTCTTCCAAATCAAGACTATCTATAGCCTGGTTGAAGTCTACATAGAGGTTATGAAGCTTAATATTATGCTCAAATGCCTTTTCATGTATTTGCCTCAGCACAAATATCTGATCTGTTGTTGACCTATTAGGCCTTTCAGAAGCATGTTTGATAAGGCTACGTGATGAAACAAACGTAATAAAAGTATGAGGGTTGCACAGTTTGCTTCTGTGAATAAGTTAAAAGACAGTAAGCACCTGTTTCCCAAGGAAAATATCTACAAAGGAACTGGAAAAAAGCAGGAACAAATGAAGCAAACCAAACAGACCATATTCCGTTAATGAAGACGTGGGCATCTCGTATGTAAAATGTGCACATTTTTGGTTTGCTCCTTAGAAAAGGAGCTTGCTGCAATTCTGACCATTATCTAGTAGGAGCCAAAATGAGGCAGAAACTTGCTATGGCTGCCAAAGGGAGTAGTACCAGAATAAAGACATGGAATTGTAGAACAACTGAAAGATAGGTCTACTGTTCAAAGACTGTTAGAACTGATCGTGACTGGAGTTACAAATGAAAGACGGTGAACTATTAAAATTACCATTCTGACAATAGCATATGAAATACTGGGGAAAACAAGCAGATTAAGATACAAAGGCTAGTATGATGATTAATGCAGACAGGCAGTGGAAGAGAAAAATGGAAGCAAGACTGGAATGCTTAAACTGAAAGACTAGATCAAATCAGGCATTATACAGGGTGAGTCACTAACTATTGCCACCAAGAATAACTCCAAAAGTATGATAGGAGCTGAAAAGTTTGGGGGACAAAAGGTGCATGGGACAATGGGGGCCATAGTATGATGTTGGTTTTTTGTTGCTAGGTGGGGTCGCTTCAGACATATGAAGGTCAACTTTTTTTTTTTTTTTTTTTAAATGAGATGCTATAGTTTGGTATTTATTTTTTGATAGCAGCTATCCAGACAAATCCAATGATGTGTACCAGTAAGGTCTTTGAAGGTCAACAAAGGTCAAAAAGGTGGCATGAATGTCCATTTACAGAAGGTGTTCGAAGTGATGACCATTGGTATCAACGCAGTGCTGCAATCTTTTTATAATGGATTGAGTTGTATTCCTTATCACATCGGCACTTATCGAAGCACATGCTCTGACAATTTTCTCTTCATATCTTCAGGTGTAGTTGGAACGTCTTTATAAACAATGTCTTTTACGAATCCCCACAAGAAAAAAATCCAGAAGCATCAAGTCTGGCGAACAAGCCGGCCATGACACATCTCCTCTGTGTCCAATCCAATGATTTGGGAATTGTCTCAACAACTAATTTCTAGCCATCACGAAAAATGTGCTGGATACCCATCGTGTCGATACCACATTCTGTTCCTTGTTCCTAAAGGTATTTCTTCCAATAACAAACCTAATGCTTCTTGCAGGAATGTGGTGTACTTCTTACCATTAAGATTTCCTTCAATGAAATAGGGGTCTATTATTCTGTCCTCCAGAATCCCACATCATACATTCACCGACCATGGTTTTTGGTGTGCAACTTGCCACAGCCAACATGGATTTTCAGTTGCCCAATAATGCATGCTATGCAAATTAACATTTCCCTGGTTCATGAATGTAGCCTCGTCAGTAAATAAAATCAAATTAATAAATGTGTCATTCCTCTGAATCTTAAGTTGAGCCCATCAGCAGAATTCAATGTGATGCATACAATCTGTACCAATTAATTCTTGGTGGAGACTGATATGGTAAGGATGATATTTATGGTGATGCAGAACATGAACAACACTGCTCTGGTTCACGCCAGATTCCCTTGCGATTTGACGTGAACTAACACAAGGAGCTCGAACCACAGTGGCAAGAGTACCAACTTCTATTTCCTCATTAGTAACTTTCCTTTGCCGGATATGTTAAAGCTCCAATTGTTCTCAATTTATCATACACATATTTAAATGTATGACATGTAGAGTGAGTACATTGAGGATATCTTTCAGCATATATGAGAAGGATATTGACTTGTTCTTTGAAAGAATACTTTGTGCACATTTTCTCGATTCAATGATACTAGTCTTACCATTCCTATTAGTGTTGTATTGCAAAACCATTGAATGACGTTTACATGTCAATGGCATGTGAGATGGATATGCTGTATTCAGTGAATATTTACTATTTGCACAATATATTTACTATATTTAGTATTTGCACTATATATGAGAGAGAACTGTCAGAGCATGTGCTTTGATAAGTGCTGAAGTGATAAGATTGCCACTCAATCCATGAAAGAAGATTGCAGCACTGCATTGATAACAATGGTCATCACTTTGAACACTTTCTGTAAATGGATGTTCATCCCACCTTTTTGACCTTTGTTGACCTTCAAAGACCTTACACATAATTGGATTTGTCTCGATAGCTGCTATCAGAAAATAAGTACCAAACTATAGCATCCCATTTAAAAAACAAAGCCCACCTTTTATCTCTGACATGACCTCACCTAGCAACAAAAACACCAATGCCATATTATGGCCCCCCATTGTCCCACGCAACATTTGTCCCACAAACTTTTCAGCAACTATCATACTTCCAGTGTTATTCTAGATAGCAATAGGTAGTGACTCACCTTGTATCATGAAAAGAGTACAGAGGCAGCAAGCATATGCAGGAGAAAAAAAGGGAAGCATAAGGATAAAGATAGAAGAGCTGAAAGATCACTATCAAAGGAATGAGAGCAGAATGTTTTATAAGAAAGTTAAAGAAGGAACTCAAGAATACAGACTGAAAATAAAAGCATGTAAGGACAAAGAGTAGAATTTTCTGACAATAAGCAAGATGTTCTGGATAGGTGGAGAGCATAATTCAAGGGGATTCTGGAAGGGAATTCTACCAGGTGTGTGCAGCCACTCTGCTGCACTGCAGATCCAAAGATAGAAGAGTCCATATTGGAGGAGATACAGAAAGTTGTGCGCTGTCTAAAAAACTATAAAGCACCAGAAATGATGGACTAACAGCAGAATTGTTGAAAAATGAGTGAATTGGTCTCCATAAGCGAATACACAAATTTATCAAATTAATATGGGATCAGAGATGAATCCCAGACCTTATGGGTAATCCAACTGATCCATAAGAAATGAGACAACACTTCTTGCTGAATTACCAAGGAATTAACCTGTTGAATCTAACTTATAAGGTTTTCTCTAGTATTATCAATAATAGGCTAGTTCCATATGCAGGAGAGATTCTGGAGGAATATCAGCATGGATTTTGGCCTAGTAGATCAACGCTATTTAAAACTCATCAGTGGAAATTCTGGTTACAACTAATGTTCTAATTAAACAGGTTTCTAGCTTTTCCATTATTAGCTATAGTTGTCTTTGCAGTCAGTGGTTTCATGAATGCTTTACATGAATGTGACACATGAAGTAATAGATAAAAATGGCAGCTGTGTAGTTTTGGTGGAGGAACAGTGTCTCTTGTCTGAAGTAACCGCTTTACAGAAGTAGACTACAGTGGCAGCTTCTCCCTGTTCTGCAGACTTGACTCATTGTACAGCCTTGAATAATCTCTTTCATAATGGAATTAATACAACGTGATGTGAATAAATGAATGACTGAGATGTAGGTATGGAATTACTAGGCATGTCAGGAAAACAAACAAGAGAGCAAGAGATAATTGCAATGAAAATGAAGTACAAGCAGGCAGGATAACTAAACAGGAAAGTAGATGGAAGATGGACCTAGAACGTTTGAGAAGGTGACCTAGTGGAAAGAGGAAGATGACATTAAGCAGCATGCAGCAGCAGCATGAATGCATACTGCTGAAAACCTTTATCTAGGGAAAAACGTAGAGGAAGCCTTTACACAGAAGTGGATGTCAAATGGCATATAACCAACATAGAGACAGATTGAGAGGCCAGCACTTACCTCCAGGAGACGAAAATTCTGCTACTGGTGATAAAAATTTTCAAAATAGAAAATAGTAATTCTATATGCATGTCTTTTCAGCTATAGTAAGATTTTGTCCTCCTAAAAGTAAGTACCATACAACTCAGCCCCCTTATTATTTTAGCTATACAGCATCACAACCAAGCACATAGATCACACAAAACATATCAGTGAAAGCATGAGAAATTTCTCTAAGATGTGAATAAAAAGCAAATAAGAATAATGCTGTAGAAAGTTGTCAGAAGGGCAATGGAGACTTTTAATCACATTTTGTCTCCTATGTACTCGTAACTTAAGCAAACACGGAATATGAAAATTACATTATGAGATGAAGAATGAAATACATAACACATGTTGTGCATGAGAATATCCTAGGATTAGCAGAAAGAACAAAATAAAATATCACAGATAAGCAATTCTCGTGACTTAAATACATTATCATGTGAGTGGATTCTTCCAAATTTTAAATAAAATCAGGGTGTTTCTAAAAATATATTGGATTAAATTTAGACAAAATGTTTCATAGGGCATATGTTCCGCAGCGTGTCAGTAATTGTGAGGTATGGGTGCCGTAAAAATGTGGCACAGATATCCCTATTGCAACATACTGCAGTGACAGATTTTCTGTAACAACACCTGTACAACCTCATATGAAGTACAAAAAATGTGCCCCTGCAGTGTACCTCATCATTTGGTTCACAGCGGATGAGATCTTAGTCAACTTCAGTTTGAGTGTAATTTGCTTTTTTTAACTACACCTATCAAAGACAATACTGGTTCCCATGAGCTCACTGAAGTTAAGCACTGGCAGGCTTGGCTAGCACTCGGATGGGTCACCATCTGGGTCTGCTGAGTGCTGTTGGCAAGCAGGGTGTACTCAGCCCTTGTGAAACCAACTGAGGGGCTACTTGATTGAGAACTACTGCCGCCAGTCACGAAAACTGACAACGGCTGGGAGAGTGGTGTGCTGACCACATTCCCCTCTGTATCTGCATCTGGTGATGCCTAAGGGTTGAGGGTGACATGGTGGCCATTCAGTATCATTGGGCGTGCAAGGCCTTTTCAGACAGTGTTTGTTTGTTTTTATACAAGACAATGGGACCCAGAACTGAAATCTCATGCATTTATGTGTTTAGTCTCCTTATATTAACTTACAGGGTGTCTGGTTATGGAGTCACACAAAAAAATTAATGACATGAATGATCTGAAAAAGTTATGTTAATACCTGTAGAGCTGTTCAAGTGGATATGGGTATCATCAACCTGCACCAATTATAAAAGCATGTTTTAATGCAGAGTGAAGATTTTGTGATTTTGTTTATTAATATGGAATTAAAGCAAAGATCAATATTGAGGTTAACTTTATAGCTATTATTCATCATAGTTCTGGTCAAAGAAAACCATCATAATGACCAGGAGAGCGGTGTGCTGACCACACGTCCCTCCTATCTGCATCCTCATCTGAGGATGATACGGTGGTCGGATGGTCCCGTTGGACCACTTGTGGCCTGAAGACGGAGTGAGTGCTATTAGTCATAGTTTCATTGAAGTTGCTTTTGCACTCCATTATTAAAATAAGCCAGTTCCAAAAGGACTAGTCTGATAAAGAATCTGTACAGTGGTGATTCTTGGCAATACTTCGCATACATGAAACATTGCCAACACTCACATCAAGCATAAAAATGTTAGGACTGACTGTGACTTTGAGCAGAACCCTTTGACTCTGTATGCCACATATGAAAATACCAAACAGGTAATTACATTGAAGAGAAAAAACTTCCATGAACACATACATGAGTTGTGTAAATATTTTTCCCAGAAACTAAGGTGTGGGGTTTTGTGTATGTGCTTGTGGGAACACTGTATACCAACACAGATGAAAGTTTCAGATTTACAAATTGCACCAGCCATCCAAAAAATTATGAGACAGGTTTTATTCCTTGTGTATAAGTGATGTCACCATAGTAACTGTGGTGGCAGCTCTAACTAACAACTGTAAATAACAGATGTGCATTTGACTATTCAGTTTTTAAGTACACGTTGTGTGTTCATATTATGTCAACATTGCTGTATCACAAATCACAATGGAATAACACATCTAAATCAAGTGTTCAAGGCATTCTCCAGAATGTTTTGAAATAGAAGAAAGTGTGTGTACAAAGTTTGTCCTGCACTCCTTGACTCCTGAACAAAAACAGTGTTGCATTGACACCTACTGTGACTGACTGCAATGCAAAAAGCAGACAATTTTTTCTATAAAAAATCATCATGGGTGATGAGATGTGGTGCTATAAACACGAAATTACCATAAAAACATGAAGTGCAGAAATTCACATGGAGGATCAACACTTGGACAGCTTAAGAGACATTTAAGCCAGTGAGATGTGTAAGTTGAGCAATATGCCAAAGAAAGACTTTTCTCACATTTTCACATTGTACAAATTTCCTACACATTATAGTCACGTAGAGGGAGACTATGTTGAACACTTGAAGCATTAAAGTTACCATCTTAACTTTTCTCTATTTTTTATTAATCCAATCTGAAAACTTTTTAGACTTACAGGGTAGATCATAAATTATCGTATTATAAGCACAGTGCTGCCAGCAACATAGAATAACTAGGTACAGATCTTAGGCTATTAGGACTGAGGGCTTTTTTTAATTATAAATCTGAGAAGAACTTTTTTTGTGATATTTCTGGTCTCATCACAACCACTCATTTTATCATGGGAACAAGGGTTTTTAATTTATGGGGTAGGGTGCTTAATGAAACAGAACAAATTCTACTATCAAGAACAAAAAGAAATAACAAAAGTTATCTTGTTAATTTGTGTACACTAAAGCTATTGTTAGCATTGCTTATTGTTCTTCTACATGTGGAATGAATTCAAATCTGTGTGTAAACTGAATTGCTACGTGTCTGTTTGCAAGACATCATTTGACCATTCATAAAAAATTTTTTGGTTGACTATGAAAACAGTTTTATTATGTCTGCAAGTCATGAATTAAGGGTATGTACCACTAGGTATCTAAAGGCCTTATTTACAAGTCAATTAAACTTCTAATCACAGACCTGCATTAGTATATAGTTTTTAGCCAATAGTAGAGTGGCTATCTTGGACAGCTTCCGGACTGATGGTGAATGTGCATAGGGGATGACACTACGAAGTTCATCCAAGGCATCATTAAGATCATGCATCCGCCGTCGCTCACGTGCATTGATGTTCAGCCGCACCAGCTTTCCCTGGCGGGCTTTGGCTTTGTTGGCAGCCCCAGAGGAGACACCTACACCATTATTGGGGATCCCTGGAATGTTCCCACGTTGTTGCTGTTGATTTTGGTGTTGCTGATGGTGATGTGACCTACAAACATACAAATTTTAATGAAATAGTATATTATTAAATTATCTTTGTGTTTCTAAACAGTGAACACTAAAATAGCTTAAAACTATGGAAGTGAAGTTTTCATTCTAAAGAAAGTCTATACTTCGTGGAAACTTTTATTTCATTTATGAGCTCTTTGTAACAAGTTCACATGTTTCAAAGATAAAAATTAGTATGATATCCCACAGTTCAAATTTATATGTAAGATAAAATCACCAGATGTCAGTTCAGAGAAAATCAGCAGATGTCTCCTCAGGTTTAAATATTAACTGAAAACAGTATGATGCAAGAATATATGGCACTTACGCTGATTATATTCTAAGAACGTCTTTAAATAGTATAACAATGGAAATATTGGGGATAATCACTCATTGTATAGTTCTGGGACTGAATGGCAGACATGCCCATGAATGAGACTGAGCTCACTGCAAAGTTTTCAGGCCAAGTCCTCCATCAGAGTTAAAAGACCAATAGTCACAAATACTCAGACACACAAACAGACACTGAAGGGAGAAGAGAGTGATTTCTTAATATAGGATACTAGGATACTAGGTATCTCCTAGATGGAGATGTCATAACTCCTGCATTGATTTTTTAAAAATGCAACAGTACACTTTTTTAACAAAATTTGAAAGGTCTTGAAACGAAGAGTATAGTGATACAAACCTTGTTAATGTTAGCCTTCAAACTTTTTCAAAATATCAGGGAAATTGTAAGGCAAGGTGGCTGGAAGGAACTATTATGGTACAAACATCAACAAGAGGGGCACTCATGCTATAATCTGTCATTTTACCAAGCTTTTTGACTGCTATTTCCTTCCACAAAAGCTGCTCCCTAAAACATAAGGATGTACGTACATTTGAAAGAGTTTTCCTAAACCCCTTCCAATCCTCAAGAAATTAGTTATAACTCCATTTACAATAATCTTAGCTGAATCTGTATTTAAATTGTATGAAGTAAGGCCAAGAGGAAATATGTGTTACCTTAGTAGTGTAACTCTACCTTGTTGCTGACAGTAGCTGATGCTAGCTGCTGTGGCTTTTAGTTGTAGAACACCATCTGAGTCTTTTTGTGAAAGGATTAAATCCCAGATATAACAAGCACTGTAATGCTGTACCCATATTTTAAACAGCGTTTGAATGCCATTAAAAAGTATACCATTCCATTTAAAAAAAAAACCTACTTGTATAAATATTTCTGTTGCTAAGAAAATTACATAACCTGTGTGTACCATCATTTCTGAAAAACCTCATTTTGTTATCTGGCAATGGTCATGAAATAAAGGGTTGCTGCACCTGTTGCAACAACATGTGTTATTTCATATGTTGCACTGCCTTTCATGTTGCAGAATTTACCACCGGAGGAGCTGGAGTGGGTGGCAAAAAGACAAAAACCAAGAACAATGGAGGAAAAAAATCAAAATTTCATGAACAAAGCAAGGATTATTTGGAAAATTATTAGGTATTGAAGCAATAAGCTCAATAATGTACATGATATTCATTTCCATGATGACAATAGCTGCAAGAGAGATTGTGTGTAATAAAAATCATTGGCTGCTAAATTCAGTGAATTATTCCTAACAGTACTTGAAAACCCAGGAACAAGAAAGCACCTATCAAAGGCACATCTGCTAAACTTGCTTTGTCAAGCATGCATACTCCACCACAGCAGATGCCAAATCCTCTGTCAGAGAGATGACAAAAATCAAGTCACCACAAAATAGTAGCTCTCTGGCAGACAAGATATTAAGATCATCTGATGACTTGGTAGTGCCATTAGCAAGTTATCTATGAAAAACGACGAGTGAAGACTGTAAGTCTGAAATATGAAGTAGTAACACCAATTTATAAATGTGGAGCTAAGCAACTGATCTCTGATTATAAACCCATCTTCTTCCTCCCCTGTTCTCAAAAAGTGTCAATAAGGAAATTTACAGAAGAATACTGAACCATCTTTCTGAAAATAGTTTTCAACAATAACTCAGGTTGGCTACCATAAAGATTTCTATACTGAGAAAAACAATATACAGGGTGAATCATCTAAAACCTTCACCACAAATATTGTGGAAATTGGAAGTGCTATTGATGTACGGTTTTCACAGAATGAATTGGTAGCCAGGGGCTCATATTGTCAGCCAATCAACAGATAGCAATTATACTTAGAAAGTATTTTTTGTCCAGACATATACTTTTTTAAATGGAACTATGCCTATTGATTTAAAAAACTAAAAATTAGGCAAATTAAAATGTCAGTGGTGTTTGTCACAGGATTCTAGTACAATTCATTTTTGAGATATCATAGTTTGAAAAGTTTCCACAATGATACTTGTTTGTGCCATTCAACTGGCATAGCTGCTAAGTACGATGTTGTTATGTTTGCTTACAGTGTTCTTATGTATTCCTTGAGAGCACTGCAACTTGCCAGTCAGTTACGGTGTGGTAGTCCAACCAGTACTTCATGAGTGGACGATGGGATTTACCAATGCAGAGAAAGCTGACATGCTCATGGTGTATGGGGAATGTAGGAAGAATGCAGTTAATTTTTGTACAGTGTATGTGGCAAGATATCCCAGTACATGTCAGCCATCTTGGCAATTATTTATCAGCCTCTTAAACAAGTTATGTGAAAGCGATAGTGTAACACCTAGACAACATAACAGAAGGGAAAAAAGAAAAATGTCGTGTGACTAGGGCCTCCCGTCAGGTAGACCGTTTGCCGGGTGCAAGTCTTTCGATTTGATGCCATTTCAGTGACTTGCGTGTTGATGGGGATGAAATGAATAACAGAAGGAAACAAGTGACAACAGAAGAAGGAGGCAATGAATGTTCTTGCTGCTGTAGCAGTTGATCCAGATGTTATCTCCTGTGCAATCGCACAAGGAAGTGGCATGAGTCAGGCAAGTGTCCTGTGCATTCTCCATTGACAAAGGTTGCATCTCTGTCACATCTCTCTCTATCAAGAGCTGCATGCAAATGACTGTGAGAATCATGGTAACTTCTGTGTATTGGTTTTAAGACAGGCTACTTGAGATGTATCATGTATCTAGTTTAGCGATGAAGCCACATTTGTCAGTCATGAACAGGTAAACCATAGAAACATGCATTATTGGCCCATTAAGCTTCATCAAGTGGAATGTCAGTGTCCATGGAATGTAAATGTGTGGTGTGGGATAGTGAACCATCAACTCATAGGCCCATTTTTCATACACACAACACTGAACACACGTAAGTATCGCAGCCTCCTAACAGACCATCTTCTACAGTTACTAGAAGACATTTCTCTGCAGACTAAGAGGAACCTCTGGTACAAACATGATGGCTGTGCACCCCATAGTGCACAAAGTACTGCAGAATGTCTTCACAGATTGTTTCCAAATTGTTAGATTGGATGCAGAGGACCTGTAACTTGACTGGTACGTTCCCCAAATTTGACACCTGTAGACTTTTTTCTGTGGAGAAAGCTGAAAGACATTGTTTAGAAGGACATATATACTACACCCTATGATATTCAATGACATATTACTGCAGCCTGCTTGGACATGACCGCTGAAATGCTAGCACGTGTGCAACAATGGTTCCATACCAGAATGTTCAAATGTGTGTGAATTCCTAAGGGACCAAACTGCTCAGGTCATCGGGCCCTAGACTTACACACTACTTAAACTAACATATACTAAGAACAACACATGCACACCCATGCCTGAGGGAGGACTCGAACCTCCAGCGGGAGGGGCCGCATACCAGAATGGAAGCGTGTATTGCTGCTGCTGGTGGACAGTTTGAAAACAACCTGTAATGGTCAATTGATCCATAATTGGTCAGAATCCACACAACATTCTATGCACTTGTGGTTTTCTTTAGTGTAAGCTACCATGGGTATTGTACAAGTGTTGGTGTGACAATTTTTCAAAATAGTATATCTCCTAAATTACTTGCACTTGGCTCCTGCAACCAACACCTCTAACGTTCTAATTTACCCTACATTCAGTTTGTTAATGTCAATAGGTATTGTTCCATTTAAAAAGTGTATGTTTTCTAAAAAAATGCACTTCCTAAGTGTTATTACAATCTGTTGATTGGTTAACAATATGAGCCCCTGACTACCAATCCATTCTGTGAAAACCGCACATTAACAGCACTTTCCATTTCCGCACTATTTTTGGTGGAAGTTTTACAATCTCATGAAGTAAATTCTAGCAGAACTAAAATAAACTGTTGGCATTTTCTGAGGCCATACCAAGGCCTTTGATTGGGCAGGTATGGCTAAAATGGTATGGCTAATGTGGTATTCTTTTATTTTGTTTTTGAATATTTTTGGATTTTCAGTTTCCTGCAAAATGTCTCCTGGCAACCTGTTATAATATTTTGGAGCAGAGTATAAAATTCTTATCTTATTAATAGAAAACAGAGGGTCACATTAACAAATGACACAACATGAATAAGATTAAATTCAGAGTGGAGCATTGCAACATGACTTCGAAGGGGTGACAAACTGTTCTTGCATTGAACAGCAGATTGACATCATAGAGAGGGAAGCAGTTGTCAGCCTGAAGTTCAGGTACCGTAGAGCAAGAAGACATATTCCAAGTTCAAAACCACTTATTTAACATGCTGGCAAAGAGGAACATTCCAGCCAGCACTCCTGAAACCCAAAGTTGTCAAATCAGGGCTTCTGAAGAACCTTGTTAAACAAGAAAATTGGGACAAATGAAGTCTTTATCGCTCATTGGTTACACCCTGCCATTCCATTCTGCTGTGAGTTCTGGGATGAGAGTGCTTCTTTTGGAGAAATACTAACCAGCCAGCTCACATATATACACCCCTCTCCACCCCCTCCCCCAAGTCAGATTCTCATTTTCAGATGTTAATTGTATACAACAGTATCCATGTGCAGTCTGTGCCAGCTGATGACCATGAGATAAAGACCACTCGCAGTACAATATGACGCAACTATTCGCCATCCTCAGACTTTGCTGCCAGTAGCTACAGGCCCCCAGCTGAGCTGAAGTCTGCATGGTGTCAGATTGGTGCCTCTGCATCACTGGATCACATGCTGGGTGACTACCTTCTGTTGTCAGCCCCCTTTCTTGTGGACAGTGCATTCAAGCCTAGGCCAACTTGCTACTCAGCTACATGGTTGCTATCATCCAACCTGTAGGGGCCTCTGTTGGTGCAGATCACCACCTGGACAGACACACACCATCATATTCTGTCATGCTGGGCTCCAAAGTTTAAACACTGTCTATCTTGTTGTGTTGTTGCTGTGGCCATGGAGCAGCCAAGCTACAAGAAACTGCCATTGTCATCCCTCACTGATGGCACAGTGCTTCTGTCAAGCCTCTATGAATGTGCAGATGTCAGGAGCTGCAGCTTCCCATACATGTCACCTGACAGGTAGGCAAATCACTGATGCTGGCATGCTGCACACCTGTGGCCTCCTATGTCATGAGGTGAACTACCTTCTCTTCAGCTGTGGCTCCATCCTTGTAATTGACATGAATAAAAAACTATTATAAACAGGGATGTTTTGCTGGTGGTTCACCATATGATTCCAGTCACCACCATACCTGCAGCCAACATCCGGGCAGGGAATGGCACTCTATCCTGATTTGCCATAAGCTGATTAACTTTTTACTTCAGGGTCATGTCCCAACCCCTGCATTTTGGCATCAGAAGTGGCTACCAACCGTGGAGGAAAAATTGGGTTCTGAGAGCTCTACATTTGGATGTCAGAAGTATTTCGATGTCGACAGCTGCCATTCATTGTGAGAATTCTCCAGCTATGACATCACCTCAGCTCTGAGTTGCATCTTTGACAGTACTAATATGTTGACGGAACTTGTTATTTTTATTGCCTCTTATATTCCTGTGCTAAGACGTAGGAATATGGAGGTACAGTTTTGAAAGCAGAAGGATGTGCTGATTTGCCTCAGTTCAAGAGTAACACTAGAGAAGACTATTTATGGCCAGTGGGATGCAAGCAGTGTAATTCTCGGTCAGTACCTGTGACATGTAGTATGTGCTGCTGTTATGGGCTTGAGACACACCAATGTTCAGAGGTGAAATGGTTGCTCATTCATCATTTGAATTATTTCTATTCTTTTGTGTGTTCTTTGCTGTATCTTTTTTTTTATGGATAAAGTTTTCACTGATGGCATGTGTCTAATTGTATTCATATGTGCAGTGTGAAGAAAGATAGTGTTCTGAAAAGCATAAAAATGTGGGTTAGTTTAGAATGGGCAATGTATAACATGGTGAACAAGGAGTATGGCTCATCATTGTGAAGCTTGTAAAGTAGTAAGTATGAGCAGCCATTAAGGTGGAAAGATACCACAGGGGGCTACTCTGGACGAAATGTTACAAATTTTAGTGGCCCAAGTACCATGGTTACAAGCAGAAAGTGTAAGTATGTCTAGGAAAGTAAAGGCTGTGGGAGCAGACCAGGCAGCTATAAAAGAGAAAGTAAAAGTTGAGGAAAGGAACATAGTTTGCACAGTAGAATTACTCCAGAGTATGGGGAGAAAAAGCAGCAGGAGTGGGACAATTGGTTGGTTGAAAACAGGCACATGTATGGTTTAAGATGGCTCAGGGCCAATGCCTACTGCACAGTCTCTCTTAACTCAAGTGTCATTAAAATGTCAAGAAGTGTGTATGCCCTGACTAGTATCAATAATGCAGATAATAAGATTAAAACTATATGGGATGTTGTCAAATGGGAGACAGGACAGGTAGCTGCTGTAGAAGATACCACAACAATTCAACTAAATGACTAATGTTGTGACTGATAATTCACAAGTTGTGAGCACTTTTAACCATCACTTTCTAAATGTAGCAGCAAAAATGTGATTAAATAGTTCAGTTGAAGAAGCAAGGGAATATATTTAAAAAAGTTATTCTACAAAACTTTAAGCAACTACAAGTAGTGATAAAAATTCTAAAAAAACAAAAGCTCATATGATGTTGATGGAATTTCAAATGAATTATTAAAAGTTGTTCTAACTTAATAAGTAACGTCCTTAGTGACAGGGTCAGTAATAGAACGTTTTTGCACACAAACAAGTTATCATTTGGCATCCCACCCTCCTTCCCTATTTTCCCTTGTACACTTTCACTCATGTCAGTTTCCACCACCAATTGTGATATGCACTGTATACAAATCTTGCATTTCAGCACTGCTGATGCTCCTCTCAATTGGATGCCCCAAATGGCTGTTACTAATTGTGATACATCCTGTACAGAAATCTTACAGTAACAGCACCTCTGGCACACCTCTTGGCTTGGCACCCCAAGCAGTGGCTTGTGTCACATGTGCCTTAAAACAGCCCTGCTTAGTGATATACACAATGAATCACTGGCATAGGGACATTTTTCACACTGGTTAAAATATGCAATTGTTAAATCTCTTCATAAGAAAGGTGGCAAGAAAGACTTAAATAATTGTCATTCAATCTCCTTATTTACATACTTTTCCAAAATCTTCAGAAAAGTAATGTACACAAGAGAAGTTGCACATTCAGGTTGAAACAATTTACTTAGAATATCACACTTCGATTCTAGAAGGTTTGCTCATCTGAGAATGCTATTTATACATTCACTCATCAAAAATTACACGCATTATATAATAAAATATCAACATTTGGAATTTTTTTGGTATCTTTCCAAGGGATCTAATTGGTTAGATCATGTTACACTCCTATAAAAACTCAAGTTTTATGGAATTGATGGATGTATGCACAGGTGGTTTTGAATCATACTTAACAAACGGAAAGCAAAATGTTGTGCTTAATAATTCAAATGAAGTTGGAAGTGTAAAAATGTTTAGTGTGATGGGAGAAACTACAAAGGGAGTTCCTTAGAATTCAGTTTTAAGTCCACTCCTATTTCTTATATAATGTGTAGGGAAACAATGTAACCAAAAGTGTAGGGCAGAAAGGCAGCATCAAATGAAGGGATTTGAGTGTAGGAACTAGAGGTCACAGCTGTATATTTACGGCACTACATGCATCAACATCAGTTTCAGCTTTGTGACAGTCTTCAAGTCAGAAACTTGTTTGTTTGCCAGATGTAAACAAACTGCACTCTACACACTGTCGCCAGGTGGAACTGATGTACAATGCAGAACACTGGTTTTAAGTACCCTTTCAACATACTCATTTCATACAGTGGACCAAGTAGAGTAAGTGTTGTGAAGCAGGAATACGAAATATGGTTTCACATGGAATAGCTAAGTGACATGCACTAAGCATATAGCACTGCTTATAGCAATGCAATGGCGGCTCATAGGATTTACCGGGAATGTTATCCACATCACAGAGTGACTCAGAATCATAATTTTTTGTCAGTTGACAGATGTATGAGAGAGATCTTTGTGGGCTAATAAGTATGATACAGGCAGGAGATGGACTATTTGTACAACTGAGTTTGACAAAGATGTGTTACATTGCATACAGCAAGACCAAATGGCAAGAACCAGATGAATCGCTCATGAACTTGACATGGACTATCGTCATGTATGGCATGTCTTTCATGAGACTGGTCTACATCCTTTCCAGTGACAAAAGGTACAAGCCGTAGGTCCAGGTGACTTCCCTAGGTGTCTGGAATTTGTTGATTTGTCCCTACAATGAGTAGCACGACAGTCACATATGATGTTTACTGACAAGGCCTGCTTCACCCATGAAGGCATTTACAATTCACAACAGCCACATCTGAGCACTGCAGAATCCTTATGCAACATATATCCTTGGTCACCAAGAGCAATTAACTGTAAACATGCATGTGGGAATTGCGGATGACTTGCTCATTAGCTCCCACATGCTACCTCAAAGACTGAATGCTCACACACATTTACAGTCTGCCTCTTTGAGAAAAATGGTACTGTGTAGTACAGCCTTTAAACACAAAGATGTACATAAAATGACATGGACATCTCCAGATGGAAATACTTTTAAGCAAACTGATCATTCCTTAATACATAAAAGACATACATCCAACATAACTGGTGTTAGAAGCTATAGGGTCACTAATGTTCTCTCTGATCATTGCCTTGTTATAACAGCAATAAGAAGCTGAATATCTAATGCAAGGAAGATCTCTTTCAAGAAAATTTCATGTTCATAAGCTCAAGGAGTTCAAGATCATTCAAATATTTTCTGACCTTCTCAAGGAGAACATGGCATACATTCCTGACAGTGAGAGAATTGAGAAAATATGGAAGAACCTAGAAGACACTCTTACAAAATCTGCTGATGAGGGTATAGAAGAATAGATCAAGCCATACGCAATGGCTGGTCTGATGAAAACTAGACACAATTAACAGCAATTAAAAATGAGATCTACAGGAGAATGCAAATGGTAAACCAAACCTGAAGATATGTAGAAGATTATAGAACTGCAAGAAGAGAAGAAAAGAGGTTACTCAAAAACAGAAAGAGAGAGAATGACAGGAAAGAACTGAAAGAAATGCAACAGCTATAAAGGATGACTGAGGTGAGAGCTTTTTATCAAAAGTCATATAAGAGCTGATAGGATTTCCAGTCTAGGACAAATTTATGTAGCAATTTAGGTGTGCAGTGAAGAAGAAATATTTATATAGCACTTCAGGTGTGTAGTGATGAAGAAATATATGAAAGATGAGCTCATCGTTTTGATGAACAGCTGAATGAGGGTTTAGCTGAGAACCAAGGAACCTTGGAACCTTACCCTGTGTAAATACAAGGAACTCAGAAACAGAGAAACCAGCACAAACTGCTGAGAAAGTGGAGGCTGCCATCAGCAAGATACAGATAGTAAGACCCCAGGAATGGACCTAATACAAGCAGAACTCCTAAAAAATGCTGTAAAGGAATTTTTTAAACTTTTCCATGAGCTTGTAATTAAAATTTAGATAGATGAAAGTATTGCTGATAAATGGAACAAGAGTATCATATTCACAAGTCATAAGAAAGGCCACACCATGGAGTGTTCTAACAATAGGGAATTTGCTATTACCTATTGCATATAAAATATTCTCGAGCATTCTCTTTTGTAGGCTTGCACCCAATGTTGAAAATAATGTTAGTGACTGTCAAGGAAGATCTACTGTTGATCAGGTTTCACGATATGGCTGATACTAGAAAAGTGTAAAGAATTTGGGACAGATACACATCAACTCTTTATAGACTTCAGATTAGCCTATGGCAGTATTGACAGAAAGGAGCTGTATATAACAATGGAAGAGCGAGAGATTTCTAATAAATTTATTTCCTTAGTAAAAAGCAGCTATGGAAAACACTTGGTGGACTCAGATTTAAATACATAATATGTTACAAAGTCCTGTGATCACAAAAAATGGAGCAAAGCAAAGAGGTACATTACCCTAGTTTCTATTTAATATAGCTTAAAAATGTTGCAACAGATGCAGGCATCAGTACAAGACAGAGTGTTCTCTATAAATCCAATCAGGTGGTGGCATATGCAACTGATATTGATATAATTGTACGAATGCATAGGACAGTGAAAGAAGACTTAACAAGCCTACTGGGATGATAAATCTACAGGCACATGAAGTGAAAACTAAGTATAAGGCCGTAACTAAGAAAGATTATCATAATGAACATCATTCGTAAAACTGGTTCATGTAAGTTTAATGTTGTGTGTGGTAAACTATAAAAATGATATCAGCTGCAAAATCCAAAAATTAATATTGTCCATTGACAAGCACTACCATGCCCTCATAAATAAATAAAAAAAAAATAAAGTTATAATGTATTAAGCTTTATTGTTAGTGAGGCCAGTGGTAACGTACAGTGCTCAAGTATGGACATTAACAGAATTTGATGAAAAGCAACTTCATATATCTGAAAGAAAGATATTGAGAAAAATTCATGGGCTAGTGGAAGAAAATGATTTCTGGAGTAGAAGATTCAGTTGTGAATTATATAAGGTATATAATGATACAGACATTTTCAGCTATGTTAAGATTAAAAGGCTGGAATGGACAGGGTATGTACTAGGAGCTAATGACAGATTGATTAAAAAGATACTCAACCCAGAGCCTGAAGGAAATGGGAGAGTTGATAGACCAAAGCTAAGGTGGGAGGAATGTGTCAGAGATGAGATAAGTAAAACTGGGATTCACAATTGGAAGTATTTGGCACTGAATAGGAAAGAATGCAATAATCTTCTACAGAAGGCCAAGGTTCACAAATGGTTGTCATGCCAATGATTATGATAATGATGATGGTGGTGGTGGTGGTGATGGTGGTGGTGATGGTGGTTGTGATGATGATGCTGCGTATGAACTAGACCACATGCTCATTTTCATTTTGTAGCTTTTAGAGTTGTGACATTAGAAGACCTAAAAGACTGTATACCAGGTCAGTAGGAAGGCAGTGGGGTTTCAGAACCAAAAAAATGTGCATACCGACCATTCATTGGAATGTGGCAGATGGAGGTCTAGAATGTGAAAATGGGGGCCATGTCCCCTCACATCCTCTTCCCTTGTCTATACTGCTTTTATGTTTCCTATATTTAATTTCATGTCACACAAAAGAGAAAGTTATTAGCTAATAAGCATAAAGAGTACAAATTTTCTGAAGAGTTCTTACTTTCCCGGTCCCAAATAATCCCACACACCATTAATTGTGAGTTCTTTTAAAAGGGGTTGGATGTCAAACTGGCCAAATGGGTGCAGAAGAGGCACCACAGAATATTTTAATTCCCACTGTCCTGAATATAGGTTTGATGGCTTCCCCTACAAAATATGCATGTCTGAATTGTGAAATACAGTGTCGTGCGATAGAAGAATGCTGTGTGAAGAGGCGTGCCACTGCACTTTGGCACACTTAAGACCAAATAACATGACTTACTTTCCTCGAACATATATTTCTTATAGGCCTATATCAAACTCTTCAGAAAAATATACGCTACAAAATGAACACATTTTTGAAAAATCGATGTTTTTAAAATGTTTGACATCCTATCTCAAGCACTTGAGGGGGAAGGGCGGGACGCCACTATCAAGTTTTTGTCCTGGTTTGGAAACATCGTAGATGCCAGACTGCTTAAGGGTAGGCCCTACTCACCCATAAAAGTCTCACGGAGGAGTCTGGGAATTAATTAAATTAACATACTTTAATGGACTTGTGAAAATTATCAGTATTGAGGTAGGAGTTTATAATAAATAAATGAAGGAAAATCCACCACAAAAATTCCCTCTTATCACTTTGAAACTGCAGATCACATGTGCGTTTCTTTGTCTCTGTGTACAAATTGGAAAAAAAATCACTGGTTGGACTGCACACGTTTTACGTTCGTCACCAGAAGAATAATGTGTGGTGGCGTAGGTATGGCATGAAAGGAGGGAAGAGGAGGGAGTGTCAGAATACTGCCTCTTCTCACATTAAGTTTATCACACTGTCTTCACATTCTTTAAATGTTGGATTTTTGTTACTATGGGGCAGAACGAAAGTTTGTCCATTGCTGTAGCACCAAGCCAGATCAGTCATGCCGGCAACTGTTGGGCATTGTGGGCCAGTGTGGGTGTATGTCATTGTCCAATGGACCGCATGTGGCTTGTGCTTACATAGCCATGAGACTAAACTGCTCACAGAAAGATTTGCATCACCTGCTTATTGATAAAAAAAATTATTCAGATAGTTAAAGGAGATGAAACTTCATTTTGATGACGGACTGGAACTTGATAGTAGGAAAAGGAAGAGAAGGAAAAATAGTAGGTGAATATGGACTGGGGGAAAGGAATGAAAGAGGAAGCTGTCCGGTAGAATTTTGCACGGAGCATAACATTTAATCATCGCTAACACTTGATTTAAGAACCATAAAAGGCTGTGTATGTAGAAGAGACCTGGAGGTAGTGGAAGGTTTCATATTAATTATTTAATGGTTAGAAAGAGATTTAGGAACCATATTTTAAGTTGTAAGACATTTGCTGGGGCAGATGTGGACTCTGACCCCAATTTATTGGTTATGAACTATAGATTAAAACTGAAGAAATTACAAAAAGGTAGGAAATTAAGGAGATGGGATCTGGATAATTTGAAAGGACCAGAGATTGCTCATAGTTTTAGAGGGGATTAAAACTGAAAAAATTGAAAAAAGGTAGGAAATTAAGGAGATGGGACCTGGATAATTTGAAAGGAACAGAGGTTGCTTAGAGTTTCAGAGGGACCAGGTTGACTAGAACAGTGGAAAGGAATACAGTAGAAAAATAATGGGTAGCTTTAAGAGATGAAATAGGGAAGGCAGCAGAGGATTACATAGGTAAAAAGACAAGGCCTGGAAGAAACCCTTGGCTAGTGCAAGATATTTTGAATTTAATTGATGAAATAAGAAAATTTAAAAATGCAGCAAATATAGCGTGAGAAAGGTAATACGCATGTTTTAAGAATGAGACTGACAGGAAGTGAAAAATGGCTAAGCACAAATGTCTAAAGGACAAATGTAAGGATGTTGAAGTGTATTTCACAAGGGAAAAGTTAGATACCACCTACAGGAAAATTAAAGTGCCCTCTGAGGAAAAGACAGGCAGCTGTATGAATATCAACAGCTCAGATGGAAAACCATTCTTAAGGAAAAATCGAAATTTTTTATGACTTTATTAAATTCCATAGTCTTTCCTGATTTTTATATATATATATATATATATATATATATATATATCAATATAATGGAAGGAAACATTCCACGTGGGAAAAATTATATATAAAAACAAAGATGAGGTGACTTACCGAACAAAAGCGCTGGCAGGTCGATAGACACACAAACAAACACAAACATACACACAAAATTCAAGCTTTCGCAACAAACTGTTGCCTCATCAGGAAAGAGGGAAGGAGAGGGGAAGACGAAAGGAAGTGGGTTTTAAGGGAGAGGGTAAGGAGTCATTCCAATCCCGGGAGCGGAAAGACTTACCTTAGGGGGAAAAAAGGACAGGTATACACTCGTACACACGCACATATCCATCCACACATACAGACACAACTGTATGTGTGGATGGATATGTGCGTGTGTACGAGTGTATACCTGTCCTTTTTTCCCCCTAAGGTAAGTCTTTCCGCTCCCGGGATTGGAATGACTCCTTACCCTCTCCCTTAAAACCCACTTCCTTTCGTCTTCCCCTCTCCTTCCCTCTTTCCTGATGAGGCAACAGTTTGTTGCGAAAGCTTGAATTTTGTGTGTATGTTTGTGTTTGTTTGTGTGTCTATCGACCTGCCAGCGCTTTTGTTCGGTAAGTCACCTCATCTTTGTTTTTTTATATATATATATATATATATATATATATATATATATATATATATATATATATATATATATATATATATACCAAAGATGAGGTGACTTACCGAATGAAAGCGCTGGCAGATCGATAGACACACAAACATACACACAAAATTCAAGCTTTCGCAACATTCTGTTGCCTCATCAGGAAAGAGGGAAGGAGAGGGAAAGACAGAAGGAAGTGGGTTTTAAGGGTGAGGGTAAGGAGTCATTCCAATCCTGGGAGCGGAAAGACTTACCTTGGGGGAAAAAAGGACAGGTATACACTCGCACACACACACATATCCATCCACACATACAGACACAAGCAGACATATATACCTGTCCTTTTTTCCCCCAAGGTTAGTCTTTCCGCTCACGGGATTGGAATGACTCCTTACCCTCACCCTTAAAACCCACTTCCTTCCGTCTTTCCCTCTCCTTCCCTCTTTCCTGATGAGGCAACAGTTTGTTGCGAAAGCTTGAATTTTGTGTGTATGCTTGTGTTTGTTTGTGTGTCTATCCTCCTGCCAGCAATTTCGTTCGGTAAGTCACCTCATCTTTATTTTTATATATAATTTTTCCCACGTGGAATGTTTCCCTCTATTATATATATGTATGTATGTGTGTGTATATATATATATATATATATATATATATATATATATATATATATATATATATATATATATGAAAAATGACCTATATATACCAAATTTTAAAGCTCCACTCATGTATGCCACCATGCCCCCTTTATTTCTGTTACAGAAACCAGTATTATTTCAAAAAGAACTGGGACCTTATGTTTCCAGAGATTAGATGTATGATACATTATATATTTTGGTAACAGTGCAGGTTTCAAGTGTCTGTAAATGATTATCTCTGCTAGTATTTATTTTTGTTTCACTGATGCACTTTTTCCACGTGTTAGTAAATGTTTGTTGCACAAGGGCTACATACATTTGTGGATGTGTATATCCTTTAGTGCGCAATAAATACGAACTTTGCCACACATCTAGAAATTCAGTAAAAGGAAATTCCGTGGTAACCAGTTCACAAACAAAGCAAGCTACACAGTTGATAGTAACCTATGTATTAGTTCTTCAGGGAAGAAACTCCCATGTGGCATGCTGCCTGGTGATTCAAATTTTTGTGTTAACAATAACGCTGTTTGTGGTGGATTTGTTATTGCTGATGTGGGCATCGTATCTTATTTGATAAAGGAAGTGGTGAAACGTAATCAATGTGACGGTGTAGGCTGTCTGTAAATAACTGAACAACAAAGTAGCAGAAAGGGTTTAGCGCCAAAATTAATTGTTCTATTCAGATCCTGCAATAAATCTACCTTGAAATTGACTTTGAACATTGTGCATAATTCATATGATGTGAATTTGAAGTTAGTGTATGCAGTGAGTGCAATAAGAAAAGGATAAAAGGCTGTTCAAACATTTTGTGGTTTGATGGACCTTCCTCCTCCTCCCAGTAGGTACAGCAAGTACATAAAAATACTTTTAGGTGGCTTGACGTTTGTGTCTAAATCATCTATGAAACGTGCATTAGAAGAAACTGTAAATATTAGTGGAACCAGGGGCATTGCTGTTGCACTTGATGGGACATGGCAATATCGAGGACATTGTTTGTTGAATGGTGTTGTAAGTGCTACTTCTCTGAAGAATGGAAAAGTTGTTGATGCTGAGTGCTTATCTAAGTATTGCCACATCTGCCATGGTAACACTGAAGGAAATATTGAACATCAGTGTTCTAAGAATTATGATGGTTACAGTGGAGGTATGTAGTGTGATGGAGCTCTAAAAATATTTCAGAGGTCGGTGCCCGTTTATAACATTAGATATACGAAGTACCTAGGTGATGGGGACTCTAATTCTTTCAATAAAATTAATGAGTTCAATGTTTATGGTGATACTGAGGTAACAAAACTGGAGTGTTGTGGACATGTGCAAAAGAGGATGGGTGCTAGACTGAGGAAGCTATGAAGAGAAATGAAAGAAAAGATGTTATCTGATGGAAAATCTCTGTCTGACTGAGGCAGATTGACAGAAACTGAAATAGACATTTGTCAGACTTATTATGGGCTGGCCATTAGACGAACTGCACCTCTGAATGATGTTACAGCAATGAGAAAAGCTGTATGGGCCACCTACTTTCATAAGTTGTCCACAGATGCCCACCCTGTTCACAGACTTTGCCCTAAAGGAGCAGCTTATTGGTGTGGTTACCAAAAGCAAAAGAAAGTGGTCAAATTTACCATCATAAGCATTTTCTTCCTGAGCCTGTTATGAATGAAATTTTTAGAGACCTGAGTGACCCTGTTTTGCTTAGTAAATGTCTTCATGGGGGCACTCAGAATATAAATGAAAGTTTCAACCACTTCATATGGGAAAGATTACCCAAGAATGTTTTTGTTGGACTAAATACATTAAAAGTTGGTGTACTAGATACAGTGATATGTGTTCAATGATGGAGTGACAGGAAGGTTGTAAGTCCTGACAAATTTAGGCATAGAATGTGGCTCTAATATGGGTAATCAATTGCATGTGTGTGACAGACAACGGGTGCATGAAGCTGAAAGATGCGCTCTTCAAGTTACCAAAGGAGCAAGAAGTGCTAAAAGGAATGCCAAGAGAAAGGTTGAAGATGAAGAAATGCTGCAGGATGAAAACTATGCTACAGGGATGTTCTGAGGTGCAGTTTAATTGGACTCATATCTTCATTCGCAATTTCCCGCAAGTTTTACTTTCCAGAAGTCAGGTACAAGTATTTCCTAAAGTTTATAAATCATTGCTCTAATTTTTTTCTATAGCTTGCAATAGTCCATACTTAAATAGTAGACCTAAGCTTAATTGCAGAATCAACAAAATTATAGAAAAATAACATTTTATTAGGAAAAAAATTATAAAAATTAAAATGTAAATTGTGATTATTTTTATCCTTGTAACATACATAATAGGTGGAATTAAATAGGTCTAGTACCTCAGCCATCAAGTCATGCATATCTGGTAAAAATTTGGTCTCCTTCTAACGTATAACATTGGATTAAATGGTACCTCAATGTGAGGAACCATTTTGGGGAAAAAATGCATCAATTTCTTTGTCATTTTTTTAAATAACCCTAAGCAGTTTCAGAAATATTCAAAATACTTCTAATTTGTTTAGAAAGTGTTCTGCTTTATCTGATTTCAACAAAACATCTGTAAGACATATATAAACATATTATAAATAGTTCCTGAAAGAAATAGGTGTTGATTTTTACATAATATTAAACTGGAAAAGTACCCTGTATCCTTAAGCAAAGAAAGGAAAGCTGAAAAGTGGAAGGAGTATATCAAGGGTATATACAAGGGATATGAACTTAAAGCCAATATGATACAAAAGAAAGTGGATATAGACGACATGAGATTGGAGCTATGATACTGCGACAAAAATTTGACACAGCTGTGAAAGATCTAAGTCAAAACAAGTCCCCGTCAGTAGATGATATTCCATCAGAATTACTGATAGCCATGACAAAACTCTTCTTCCATCTGGTGTGCAATATGTATAGGACAAGCGAAATACCCTCGTACTTCAAGAAGAATATAGTAATTCCAGTTCCAAAGAAATCAACTGCTGATAGTTGTGAAAATTACCGAACTATTAGTTTAATAAGTCATGGTTGCAAAATACTAAGACAAATTCTTGATAGAAGAATGGAGAAAATGGCAGAAGCCAACCTCGGGGAAGATTAGATTGGTTTCCGGAGAAATGTAGGGACATGTGAGGCAACACCAACATTACGACTTATCTTAGAAAATAGGTTAAGGAAAGACAAAACTACATTTATATCATCTGTAGTCTCAGAGAAAGGTGTTGACAATGTTGACTGGAACACTCTCTTTGAAATTCTGAAGGTAACAGGGGTAAAATACAGGGAGCGAAGGGCTATTTACAACTTGTACAGAAACCAGACAGCAGTTGTAGAGTTGAGGGGCATGAAAGGGGAACACTGACTAAGAAGGCAGTGAGACAGGGTTGTGGCCTATCCCCGATGGTACTCAATCTGTACATTGAAGAAGCAGTAAAGGAAACCAAAGAAAAGTGTGGAGTAGGACTTAAAGTTCAGGGAAAATAAATAAAAACTTTTGAGATTTGCCAATGACATTGTAATTCTGTTAGAGGCTGTCAAGGACTTGGAAAAGCAGTTGAACAGAATGGGCAGTGTCTTGAAAGGAGGATAAAGGATGAACATCAACAAAAGCAAAACAAGGACAATGGAATGTAGTCGAATTAAATCAGGTGATGCTAAGGGAGTTAGATTAGTGAACAAGATACTTAAAGCAGTAGATGAATTTTGCTATTTAGGCAGCAAAATAACTGATGATGGGAGAAATAGAGAGAATATAAAATGTAGATTGGCAACTGCAAGAAAAAAGTTTCTGAAGAAGAGACATTTGTTAACATAGAATATAGATTTAAACGTTAGGAAGTGTTTTCTGAAGGTATTTGTTTGGAGTGTAGTAGTCATGTATGGAAGTGAAACATGGACGATAAACAGTTTAGACAAAAAGACAATAGAAGCTTTCCAAACATGGTGCTACAGAAGAATATTGAAGATTAGGTGAGTCGATCAGATAACATATGAGGAGGTACTGAATAGGGCGGGGGTATTGGTCGATAGGACACAGACTTCAACGGACCACCAATTTAGTGGCTACTGAAAGGAAGTGTGGGAGTTAAAAATCGTAGATGGGACCAAGAGATGAATATAGTAAGCAGACGGAGAAGGAGCTGCATCAAACCAGTCTTCAACAACTGTAATAAACATTCTGATGGACATAGCTATTTTTTTTTTAACTGCAATGTGTAGGTTTTCTGCTAAAACTGACTGCTCCGAAAAAGAAAACGCTACGCTACACTGTGAAAATGTGCGGTTTCGTTTTCTGTGTCACTGCCACTTTTAATTACTGGGTAAATTGTTTCTCCTACACATACTGTTTCTCCTTATACATATATATTTTTTTAAATGTATACACAACTATATGCTATTCTGTTTACTTCCTCACAGTTGCTTTTAACATAAAACAGGAAAGTTGCATTTATGGCTTACCGGCTTATGATTATAATACTACCACGAAATCTGAATCGTCTGAAACTTTGTAATCCTACCCCTTCTTAGATTAAAACTATGCAAAATACTGTCCTCAAAGAACCAGCAGTAAGAAAGGTCTCTCTCATATCCAGTACACCAATGATCCCATCCGATGTACACATTCATGTTAAGTGACTTCAGTTCCGAATAAAAGTTCATTTGTAATAACAATAAACAAGGCTGAAGCTCAGAGGGAGAAAGGTGAAAAGCAGATTGACAAAGAGGGGCGAGAGAGGAAATGGACTTAGAGAGGGGGGAGGAAGGGAGTATCAGAGGAAGGGGGAGGAGGAGGTGGTGAGAGATTGAGGGGGTGGAGAGGAAGGAGATGGACAGAGAAATGGGGGAGGGGGATGTGGACAAAAAGAGAGGAGGGTGGAGGAGATGCGCAGAGGGAGGAGAGAGAAGGAGATTAGCATGTATGTCCAATTCCCATAAATATTCAGCAATTGTTAAGTGTTGCCGGGTTTGCTAGTGTAATTATAATCACACGGTTATTCAACAACACCTAGACAAAACCGTTACACTTCTTCGAAACACTAGAACTAGTGCGTTTATTTCGTTACAGTACTGATTGCACAGTGTGAGCCGAGCCGCTGCAATGTTGGTGTAGCTTAGCTGAACACATAGAAATAATAAGCGCATTATGTTCATCTACATCTACCTGATTATTCTGATATTCACAACAAAGTGCGTGTCAGAGGGTTCAATGAACCACCTTCAAGCTGTCTCTCTACCGTCCCATTCTCGAACGGCGTGCGGGAAGAACGAGCACTTAAATTTTTCTGTGCGAGCCCTGATTTGTCTTAGTTTATCTTGATGATCATGTCTCCCTATGAAGGTGGGTGCCAACATAATGTTTCCGCAATCGGAGGAGAAAATTGGTGATAGAAATTTTGTGAGAAGATCCCGTCGCAACGAAAATCGCCTTTGTTTTAATGATTGCCACTTCAATTCACGTATCATGTCTGTGGCACTATCTTCCCTATTTCGCGACAATACAAAACGGGCTGGCCTTCTTTGAACTTTTTCGATGTCATCCGTCAGTACCACTTGATGCGGATCCCAACCGCACAGCAATACTCCAGAATATGGCGGGCAAGCATGGTGTAAGCAGTCTCTTTAGTAGACCTGTTGCACCATCTAAGTGTTCTTACAATGAATCGCAGTCTTCGGTTTGCTCTATCCACAACATTATCTATGTGATCGTTCCAATTTAGGTTATTTGTAATTGTAATACTTAAATATTTAGTTGAATTTACAGCCTTCAGATTTGTGTGACTTATCGCTTAATCGAAATTTAGCGGATTTCTTTTAGTACTCATGTAAATAACTTCACACTTTTCTTTCTTTAAGGTTCATCACCACTTTTCGCACCACACAGATATCTAAGTCATTTTGCAATTCGTTTTGGTCGTCTGACGACTTTACAAGACGGTAAACGACAGTATCATCTGCAAACAATCTAAGGGGGCTACTCAGATTGTCTCTTATGTCGTTAATATAGATCAGGAACAAAAGAGGACCTATAACACTTCCTTGGAGATACGCCGGATATTACTTCTCTTTTACTCGATGACTATCTATCTATTACAACGAACTGTGAGGTTTCTGACAGCAAAGCACGAATCCAGTCGCATAACTGAGGCGATATTCCATAGGCATGCGGTTTGATTAGAAGACACTTGTGAGGAAGGGTGTCGAAAGTCTTCCAGAAATCTAAAAATATGGTATCAATTTGGCATCCCCTGTCGATAACACTCATTACTTCATGAGCATAAAGAGCTAATTGTGTTTCACAACAACGGTATTTTCTGAATACGTGCTGTGTGTCAATAAATCGTTTTCTTCGAGGTAATTTATTAATAATGTTCGAACACAGTTTATGTTCCAAAACACCACTGCAAATCGACGTTAGTGATATGGGCCTGTAATTCAGCGAATTACTCCTATTTCCCTCTATTGGGTACTGGTGTGACAGAGCAATTTTCCAGTCTTTAGATACGGAACTTCCTATGAGCGAGCGGTTGTATGTAATTGCTAAATATGGAGATATTGTATCAACATACTCCTAAAGAAACCTGACTGGTATACAATCTGGACCGGAGGCCTTGCCTTATTTAAGTGATTTAAGCTGCTTTGGTATACCGAGGATATCTTCTTCTATGTTTCTCATCTTGGCAGTTGTTTTTGATTGAAATTTAGGAATATTTACGTCATCTTCTTTGGTGCAGGAGTTTCGGAAAACCGTGTTTAATAACTCTGCTTTAGTGGAACTGTCATCAGTGTCTTCACCGTTGTCATCGCGCAGTGAAGATATTTATTGCCACTATTGTGCTTTATGTTTCACAAGAATCTCTTTGGGTTTCTGCCAGATTCCGAGACTCAGTTTAGTTGTGGAAATTATTAAAGCATCTCCCATTGAAGTACGCGCTATATTTCTAACTTATGCTAAACTTTGCCAATCTTGGAGATTTTGCGTTCTGTTAAATTTGGGATGCTTCTGTCGTTGCTTCTGCAACAGCGATCTGACCCGTTTTGCGCACCATGGGGGATCAGTACCATCACTTATTAATTTATGTGGTATATATCTCTCGATTGCCGACAATACTGTCTCTCTGAAATTTAATCGGGCATTGTGAGCCCATCCGAACCAATGTGCGTGTAGCTTAGCTGAGCATAGAGGGACTTGAGCGTGCGCGGCTGTTGGTCACGGGTCGTGTGCGTGTTTTTCTGCCACAACAGATATAAAGTAGCTTCGGAGGGGTATGTAATAACAGAGAGTAACGGGGTGTATCAATAATAGTACGTTATTGTTTTACTCACTCTACGGGAGTAGAAAGTGCGTGAAGTTTCCAGGTAGTATCTAAGTATAGTAATATAATATAGAGCTTTGTCTAGATGTTCCATAAAAGAGCCACTGTCCAAGCCGTTTTCTGCGAGTCATTTCTTAGAAAAAAAAAGGAGATAATGAAAAATGGACGGCCAACTTGGGAACTACCGTCATGGTTCCCGCGCGGGGAGGCGTGCAGTCTAGGGCGTCTTGTCACGGTTCGCGCGGCTCCCGCCGTCGGAGGTTCGAGTCCTCCCTCGGGCATAGGTATGTGTGTTGTCCTTAGCTTAAGTTAGTTTAAGTTAGATTACTTAGTGCGTAAGCCTAGGGACCAATGACCTCAACAGTTTGGTCCCATAGTCCTTACCACACATTTCCAAATTTTTTCTGTCATGGTTGACGAAACGTCAACTGTGGCAAATGGAACACAGTTTTCTGTTGTCCGGCGTTATATATATGAAGGAGGGATAAACAAAAGATTCTTTGACTCCTGTGATGTAAGTACTGAGGAACACACTAACGCTTCTGGAGAACTTACCCGGCACTTCTTATCAGAATTCGGATGTAATGAAAAACTGACTGCACAAACGTTTGACAGTGCGGCGGCTTTGGTGGGAAATCTAAAGGTGGCGAAGCAACAATCAGTCACACATGCTGAAGCCATACTTTTTCATTGTTACGCCCACGTACTAAACCTCTTTTGTCTCAAACCGTCAGCAAAAAACCGGAGTGTCGAATATTTTCTAGTTCGTTTAATGAATATGCAGCTTGCTTTTCAAGATTAAATTTTGGAAATTCCTTCGACGCCATTTGATTGAAAAATTAGCTGACTAGCGTACAGTACAGAAGAGTTCAGAAATAAAACCATGAGCGAACTTGCAAAACTACTGAGCACTAATACCATGCTAAACAAAAGTTTTCAGCATCTTAATATGTTATAACCGCTGTGAGTATGTCTTCAGTAGAAAGGTCGTTTCAGCGCTGAAGGGAATCAAAAGCTGCTGTAGAAATTCTGTTGATGATGCGAGATTGTCCCATTTTGGAATTATTTCAGTCGAAGCTCGCCTACTAGGAGAACTCAGAAGGTTCAAATGGCTCTGAGCACTATGGGACTTAACATCTGAGGTCATCAGTCCCCTAGAACTTAGAACTACTTAAACCTAACTAACCTAAGGACATCACACACAACCATGCCCGAGGTAGGATTCGAACCGTAGCGGTCGCTCGGTTCCAGACTGTAGCGCCTAGAACCCCTCGGCTACTCCGGCCGGCTATGTCTAATAATTTATATATATATATATATATATATATATATATATATATATATATATATATATATATATATAATGAAATTATATAATATGTAATATAACATTATATAAACTGCTTCGGCTATCTGATGGTCACCGCACGCCACTGACTAACCGCATACTTGCTGACGTGAAGCATAACTTTTATCGCTCTCCAACTGTAGATCATGTACATTCTTAATTTGGGGGCAAGGGGAAGGCACGAACCATTGTGCGTAGTGGTGGAAATTTAAAGCACTGTTGAAATTATTACAGAAATGCGTCATAACTGGTAGACAAAATACTACAAATAAGTACACATTATACCTGAATTCAAAATCAGTGTAAGGAACAGAAAATGGGACTGCACAAGCATATCAAATTAATTAGATTACCATATCACTAACTTTAATCTGAAGCGGTCAGTGTCTGGGACAAGATATACCAAAAAATGACTTTTTGAAGAGTTTTGTTAACAAATTGGCGCAAATAATCTCACACTATAGTACTAGGGAATAATTTCGTATTAATGAGTTGCAGACCAAATTGGAACGGAGTGTGTAAGTAAAAGTCTTTTGTCAGTTTAGTGGATTTAGTAAATTAGAGTTATGTCGAATGTATTCTTCAAACATTCGAAAATACACACAATTTTATACCAGTGATTATTCTTTCCAGTGTTTTTAAAACACTCCACAATCTTGCGCACATAATTCTTAACACTGTTAGCACTTTCATTTCGCATAAAAACTGGCTGTGCGAGGCGGGGCTTTTGGTAATGTGGGGACCATAGCATGTGTTACATGTGCTGATAGATAAACCGCATATGATGCCAGTGCTTGACTTGAGAATGTCAGTGCCATGATGGAGTGGTGTATTGTGGCTTTCGAGGCCTTTGTGATTTTGGGGACAAGTGTGGATAGGTGCCCCTAAGGTTTTTAGAAGTGGGAGCTGCACAGTTTTTAGAAGTTGGAGCTGCGTATGTCAGAGACTAAGAGGAAGATACTGGAGAGAAGAGGATACTGCCCGGAAGATTTGTTCGTGCATAAGATCTGTAGCGTAGTCGTGGGAGAGGAATGTTTGGATGAGGTTGTCGGTGTAGACGTTGAAGGGTACAGTAGTGTAGCGGATACATTTGCCACAGATACCTAGGTTATATGGAAGGGAATGTTTGGTGTGGAAAGAGTGGCAGCTGTCAAAGTACAGGTATTGTGGCTCATTAGTAAGTTTAATATAGAGTAAAGTTGGGATGTAAGCTTTACTGAGGGGAAGGTCAACACCGAGGAAGTTGGCTTCGGATTTAGAAGAGGACCAGGTGGATTTTAGTAGGAAAAAGAAGTTACGGTGTTGCAGAAAGCGAAGGAGTGCAGACCACAAAGATGCCCTCGATAAACCTGCAGCAGGCCAGGGGTCCAAATTCTCGATCTTGAGGCTGAGCTTTTAAGGCGGACTGTGGAGTGTTCACGCACCTCTGGGCACAAGGCGAATGCAGGAATAAATGTGCAATTCTTCTCTCCTGAACTTGTAACACATATGAACCAGCACGGTATGCTCGTCTGTTGGGCCAGTGGCTGATTTTCCTCTAAAGTCCGGAAAAGCACAGAGGGTAGCTATGTTAGTCTTTAGAAGCTCCAACGGTAGGCGGGTGTTGGGGCTTCTCTGGGTAAAAGTAGGCGGATCAGGAAAGAAGGCCTACGTGCACTCAGTGTGCTTTCCAAGAGATCTCGTCAGAGATGTGGAGGAGGATCTGCTGGCGGCTATAGAATGTACTGAGTGTAACCGGCTGCAAATCGTATCTCATGTCAGCACGAACGTCGCTTACCGCCAAGCTTGTTTCCTTTAGACCAGTTGCTCCCAATCTTTGTGAGAACATTACCTCTGAGCGTCATCAGATATTAGCTGTTACCCCCTTCAGCCCTTCCCCCTTCATCGACAACATTAGTGCCTAACTAAACTTTGGTATGAAAAATAATTTTCTTTGAATACTTTTTTTAATGACGAAATATTAATGATTTTCTTGTGTTCGTGTGAGTTTTATTAAACCACAAGCTTATGAATCAATGAGGCAATTGGTACTGTTTATTTATAGCAACCTTTGCGATTGATACTTACAATTCCTTCTCCGGAAAGAAGGCTAACTTTCCACACTGATCGCAGGCGCTTGTTACGAATCACGCTTCCTCTGGATTCCTCTCCCTAACGACATTTGTTTCACTCACACCCTAAACCATTATCTAAAATCAAGTTAAAGTGTATGCTGTATATATTCAAAATCAAGTTAAAATGTGTACACTATACTTATTGTTTGTAAATCACTTGGTTGCTAGACTCCCAATTTCTATTAGTCAGAAGTAACAAGACTTCAGGCTGCTAGTGTTTGCGTCCTACCGCTGCCACTAAATAACAACAATAATAATAATGTGTTGGGCTCACACCAATTTAGTCGCTATTGCATAGTTATTTTTGTGTTGTGCTGTCAGTCAGTTTACGTATTCATTGTGAAATGAATAATGAAGCAATTCCTGATCCATTGTGAGATATTTAAGCACATGTGATGCATATGTCTCGATTTTACTGTCGTAAGTGCATGGCATGAAGTACAAAGTATGTGTGATGGGTTGACTATGTGAGGAAGACGTTGATCAAACGTTTCTTTCACAAGCTCCTGTTTCACAAGATACTGTTAGTATTTCGGGAAATCGGGGGGGGGGGGGGGGTAGGGGGGGCAGGGGGGCGGGACAGTGGACAAGTATGGGTAGGATTCGCATTCTGAGGGTTCCATACAAACTTAATTATGTATACAGATAATAATAATAATTTCGTGTGGGCCAATAGCCTGGCGCAAGTCTTTCTGTTGGATGCCACTTTGGCGATTTGCGTGTCCCTAAAATCCCCCGTGCTCCGACCAGGGAAAGGGGACCTACAGTTTAATGTGGAATCCGAAAAACGCATTTTTTTTTTGTGATTTCTCACAATGGTGAGAGCTGCGGTTAGATTAAGACCGAAAAACTTTTGATCCGACCGAGATTCGATGCCAGGACGTTTCGATTTCCAGGCATACGTTTTAACACTTTTGTTTCTCCAACGTGCAATTTTAAATTTACAGTGCACGATGCACACCACTTTTTTTACTTTATTTTTTTTAAAAAAAGGCGCAACCGTCCTTTTTCCTCTAGTCCTGTTCCACTTCAGGCCTTGGCCTCCAACACCCATACTACCCCAAAACTTATCTAACCTACAAACAAAAACAGTATCTAATGACCGAGCGTGTTAGAGCAGTGGTTAAGAAATGGTTCAAATGGCTCTGAGCACTATGGGACTTAACATCTGTGGTCATCAGTCCCCTAGAACTTAGAACTACTTAAACCTAACTAACCTAGGGACATCACACACATCCATGCCCGAGGTAGGATTCGAACCTGCGACCGTAGCAGTCCCGCGGTTCCGGACTGCACGGCCACCACGGCCGGCAGTGGTTAACACACTGGACCCGTATTCAGGACGGCGGTTCAAACCCGCGTCCGACCATCCTGATTTAGGTTTTCCATGATTTCCCTAATCGCTTCAGGCAAATGCCGGAGGGAAACTTTGAAGCACGACCGACTTCCTTCCCCATCCTTACCTAATTTCGATGGAACCGATGACCTCTCTTTTTGGTCCCCTCCCACAAACCAACCAATCATCAACCAGCCAGTATCTAATGCCACTGCCACTTTCAGCCTAAAAGCTGTAACGGTCAAATTGGTGTCTGTTCCTTCAGACATGCAAGCACATAACGCGAAGATACAGACACTGTATAAACACAGACGGTGTAACCATCAATGACGTATCCATACCTCGACCTGCTAAAATAACGATAAAATATTTGTCTCCCCCTATGCGGGAGTCATGAAATGTGAGAGAGTAATAGTTGTGAACTCCGCGAAATACGGCAGTTTGGATCTATCCTGGAGGTGTGCTCGGGTAGCCGTAGTTGTTAAAGCGACCGCTTGTGATAAATGGAAAATGTGGGTTCGAGTTCTGGGCCGATATAGACGTGCTTGTGTCGCAGACATCTGACGTCAATCCAGATTCGCAAAATGTGAATCCATTTCGTTAGATGATGTGAACGGGGGATGTTGCACTGTTAGTATTATTGACAATTCATGTGCGTGCGCGACGCGTACCGATACGCTACAATGGTATAAATCTTGAGGCGGAAGCAACATAGATTCCTGAATGTACATTACAGGAACGGTCATCGTCAAATATAGTGCACATTTGTTGCAAGGAATATGAAATTTAATTAAGTCTGTTGTAAAACAAAGTAATGTGTGGAACAAATGATCTTCAAAACATTTAGTAAAAGTTCCTGATTGTGTCTCATTTTCGATTTAAATACAAATGCAAATACTGTTCTTAATCAAATAATCACACTTCGTCGGGTAATTACAGTGTTATACTATTGAGATTGCTGGGGGTGGCAGCACTTTGAAACAGAGAACGGCAGACAAGGAATATTCTGAATGGTGCCAGCTTTTAACTATCAGTACTTGGGGGTAGTCAGCCAACTTACAAGCCCTTGCTATAGCTACTAGCCTACTGTGGGGCTCGTAACACCCTGCTTGATGTAGGTTACCAATTAATAATAAGATCGGTACGTATGTGGCTCGAGGTGCCGCCACACAGTGTAAGTATTGGCTCTGGAGCAAAAAGGTTAGACGACCACTAACCTGTAACCTTAAATTATTTACACCGCCAAGGGACCGTAGACCATAGTATGTGACATAAATTCCACTTGATACCTATACCAGTTCCTGAGAAAAAGGGTCTTAACAGTCGGACAGATAGAGAGACAGACGGACGACAAAGAGATCCTATAAGGGGTTTGTTTAAACCATAATAAACGTAACTGTTTGTAATCTATGTAATCAGTAGCGCAGTCTCATGATGTAGTGATAATAGCAATGGTACTTAAAAAATAATTTGGTTTCGTGGCCGAAACACAATCGAACACTTTTCATTTTTATCGTTTATAAAATTTCATTCTACCCCTCAGGGAGTAAATTAACCGTGGGTTTGGAACCACTGATTTAGTAAGTGTTAGGTGAACTGATGATGTCAGCTAGCCTTGCACGAGTGGGAGCACGATCCACCATTTGCAGCATTATACACAAAATTGATCGCAGCCCTATGGTCTGGAGACAGTGGCGGATACATATGGGGGGGGGGGGGGGTGCACGCCTCCCCCTTGCGGGGCCGGCCGCATTTGCCACCCGCGCCGAGTCGAGCGACATGTTGCTGTTATTCAATTCGCAGCTGATATCGGAACAGTTTGCAAAGTTCTTAAAGAAATACAGTGTTGGAGGGATAGAACAACGGCTGCCAGAGCCAATATCCTCCTCCTTCGAGCTCTCTCTAATTGAGAGTTTATTATCACTCTGTTTACACTGAGTGACATTATGAGCATAACATATCCAGTCAGCAAAATCTTACAAGACACTAGCTTGGACGTCGCGATGGCAAAAACAAAATTTGATTCGACGCTGAAGGTGTACGACGGCATGAGAGCTAATGCTGATAGCCACCTTGCTCGTATTGTTGAAGAGGCGAAGGCAGTTATGGAAGAGTTGGACGTGGAGATGAGTGTTCTTCGTCTTACAGGCAGACAAAGACACAGGGAAAACTGCGATCATATTGGGAAAGAATTATTTTTATTCCAACACTGGACCATGTTACGACTGGCATGAGAGAACGTTTTGCTGAAGAAAATATTTATCATTTAAAATTCAACATACTTTTGCCGTCACAACTACTGAAACATGACGGTAATGATCTGGCACATAAATTGAATCAGTGCTTAACTGAAATACCGTTCTTTGAAGAAGAATCAATCTTTGTGATTAAAAAGAGACTAATGGGAGAGATTCTTCAATACAAGCAAACGAGCATAGACGCCCAAGATCGTGGTTCTGTTATGCAAGCGTTGTCTGTTTGTCCTACATCTGATTGTCCTACTTTACACACGCTGTACAAAATATTTGCTTGTTACCCGCGTCGGTTGCTACAGTAGAAAGAAGTTTTCCCAACATTGCGGCGTTCAAAGACATGGCTGAGGTCGACAATGAAGGAGGATCGACTTAATGGTTTAGCTCTGTTGAACACTCACCCTGACACTGATTGCCCTATTGATGATGCAATTAACCAATTTGCCAGGAAGAATAGGCGCATATAATTCATCATTTACGGAAGAGAACCACAATTGTAACTTTTTTATATCATAAGATGGCATTTTCTTGTATATGTGTATAACCAGTTTAAATAAAACTTTCTTAAACTTTGCACGTGACTAGATTATTTTTTTATTACGGTAAAAGTAAAGGTAGCTCAACATATGTTTAGCGCCCCCCTTGAGGTTTTTCTGTATCCGCCACTGTCTGGAGATGAGTGGAAGGCCTAAACCACAGGCCCAAGAGATTTGTAAGCTGCTACACGGGTAGCAAAGTACATGTTCCGTGAATTGTTTTAAAAACTTCTTCATACTGTTAATGGTGTATCACCTGCCGTAATCGGAGAAATTCATCCGCGCTTACACTAAAAAGAGAACTTTCGTCCTTGTAGATAGGAATGAGAAAAATTAATGTGATACTGCTGCAGCAATCAGCATCCGTGGTAAGGTCACCAAATTAGTTTCGCTTATTAAAACTGATAACGCCACAATAAATTACGAACAGACAGCCGGCTCTAGCAGGAAGCGAACACCAGCGAAAGCCAAAGATAAGCTACACGCCAATGGTGGCGGCACATTTTTTTGCCGTAAATTACCCGAGTATGTCCAAGGAGGTTCCTAATCTGAAATAACATAGGTGAAGGTAAGCTCAAATGTGGGTCAAATATGGTAAGTGGACAGATACTTTTACAGATTATCTGGCTATGGAGCCTTAGGGAACAGAGCTTCAGAGAAAAACGTCGCGAATAAGTTTTCTGATCCTGCTATTGTAACTGGAAGAGATTTCAATCATGCAATTAAAACTGGTTGCAGAAACAGGGCTTTTGTGAGATTGTCGAAAATGTCTTATCTGAAAATTACTTCGGGTAGTTAGAAAAACGACTCGGGAGGACAACGTGTTCGATTTCCGAGTAACAGATCTGAACCTATGGAAAAATTTAACACAGAGGTGGGCTTCAGCTATATAAGACTCTTACAGCATCAATTGGTTAAGTGTTGCAATAAATTTTAGGAAAGGTAAAAAAAAACCACAGTAATCAATTTCAAGATTATGAATGGTCAGTACCAAATATTCAGCTATGGGGACAGCGACTTGAAACATAAATTGATTAAAAAAAACGTTGTACAACATATCGTAGACTTGTTATACCAAGCAAGGTTTGGTGGCTTCGAAAGACCCGTCTTGGTTCGACAGCTAATAAGTTGCTGCGAAAGTTAACAGACCTCGATCACAGCTTTAACCGAAATCACAACTTTGTTGACGAACAAAGGTTGAACGAAGCAAAAATGAGCGTACGGAGAGCAATGCGAGAAGCGTTCAATGAATTAGAAAGTAAATTTTGGTATTGCGTAAAATCAGTCAAATATTGTCAGTTCAGTCACTCAATGAGCGCAATGACACTGAAACGGAAGATCTACATCTACAACTACATGGATACTCGGAAAATCACATTTAAGTGCCTGGCAGAGAGCTTATCGAACCACTTTCACAATTCTCTATTATTCCAATCCCCTATAGCGCGCGGAAAGAAAGAAAACGTTTATCTTTCCGTACGAGCTCTGATTTCCATTATTTTATCGTGATGATTGTTTCTCCCTATGTAGGTCGGCGTCAAAAAAAATTTTCACATTCAGAGGAGAAAGGAGAGAATTTAGTGAGAAGATTCCTCCGCAACAAAATATGCCTTTGTTTTAGTAATGTCCGTCCCAAATCCTGTATCATTTCAGTGACACTCTCTCCCCTGTTTCTCGACAATACAAAACGTGCTGCTCTTCTCTGGACTTTCTCGATGTGCTCCGTCAATCCTATCTGGTAAGGATCCCACACTGCGCAGCAGTATTCTGAAAGAGGACAGACAAGCGTGGTGTAGGCAGTCTCCTTAGTAGACCTGTTACATTTTCTAAGAGTCCTGCCAATAAAACGCAATCTTTGGTTAGTCTTCTCCTCAGAATTTTCTATGTGCTCTTTCCAGTTAACATTGTTCATAATTGTAATTCCTAGGTATTTAATTGAATTTACGGCCTTTAGATTTGACTGATTTATCGTGTAACCGAAGTTAACGGATTCCTTTTAGCACTCATGTGGATGATCTCGCACTTTTCGTTATTTAGAGTCAATTGCCAATCTTCGCACCATACAGATATCTTTTCTAAATCGTTTTGCAATTTGCTTTGATCTTCTGATGACTTTATTAGTCGATAAACGAGAGCGTCATCTGTAAACAACCTAAGACGGCTGCTCAGATTGTTTCCCAAATCGTTTATATAGATACGGAGCAGAAAAAGGGCCTATAACACTACCTTGGGGAACGCTAGAAATCACTTCTGTTTTACTCGATGACTTTCCGTCAATTACTACTATCTGTGACCCCTCTGACAAGAAATCACGAATCCAGTCACATAACTGAGACGATATTCCATAAGCACGCAATTTCACTACAAACCGCTTGTGTGGCACAGTGTCAAAAGCCTTCCAGAAAACCAGAAATACGGAATCAATCTGAAATCCCTTGTCAGTAGGACTCAACACATCGTGTGAGTAAAGAGCTAGTTGTGCTTCACAAGAACGATGTTTTCTAAATCGGTGTTGACAGTTTGTCAATAGACCGTTTTCTTCTAGGTAATTCACAATGTTCGAAAACTACGAGCACATACGTTCCAAAATCCTGCTGCAGATCGACGATAATGATATGGGCCTGTAACTAGTGGATTACCTTTCTTGAATATTGGTGTGACCTGTGCAACTTTTCAGTCGTTGGGTACGAATCTTTCGTCGAGCGAATGGTTGTATATGATTGTTAAGTATGGAGATATTGCATCAGCATACTCTCAAAAGAACCTACTTGATATACAGTCTGGTCAAGAAGACTTGCTTGTGTTAAGTGATTTAAGTTGCGTCACTACACCCAGAATATCTGCTTCTACGTTACTCATGTTGGCAGCTGTTGTTGATTCGAATTCTGGAATATTTACTTCGCCTTCTTTGGTGAAGGGATTTCGGAAGGCTGTGTTTAGTAACTATGCTTTGGCAGCACTTTCTTCATAGTATCTCCGCTGCTATCGCACAGGGAAGGCATTGGTTGTGTCTTACTGCTAGCATACGAGCAGAATCTCTTTGGATTTTTTACCAGGTTTCGTTGTGAAAACTGTTATAAGCGTCTCGCCTTGAAGTCCGCGATAAATTTCGAGCTTCTGTAAAAGATCGCCAATGTTGGAGATTTTGCGTCTGTTCAAATTTGACATGTTTTTTTCGTTGTTTCTGACAAAGAGGAGGTCGAAATATTGAATTCAGTTTTCAGAAATTGCTTCGTTGCGGAAGATCTGAGTAGTGTTCCTATTTTCAGTCACCGGATAAATGCAGCAATAGCATATACTGAGATAAGCGATCACGCAATAGAAAATGAACTAAAATCGCTGAACAAAAGAAAGGAATATTGGTGTTTAACGTTATGTATACATCGAGGTCATTAGAGACGGAGCACAAGCTCGAAGTGAGAAAGGGTTGAGAAGGAAATTGGCTATGCCCTTTCAAGGCTTTTGCCGTAAGCCGTAAGCAATTTAGGGAAATCATGGAAAACCTTAATATGGATGGCCAGGAATCGCTGTACAGTGAAAACGCATGACTATGCATCACTATTTCCAGTTCAGAACGGAGCTTTATATTCTGATACAAAAATCTATAAAAGGTTAACAGTAGGTATCAGACATTAATCTAAAAACCTAGAGATATCAAACAACAACGTTAGACAATACTAGTACCTCATTACCTACTCTTACAATTTATCTAAAGATTTGGATTGAGGTACAGTCTTTGTCTTCTAGGGGTGTGCTATAGCTCCCTATATATCGCTCCCGTAGGGACAGCAAAGCACAGATTACACTAATTACAGTGCAGACTGAAGGATTTATTTAGTCGTTTCTCCCCTGTTCCTCTTTGCGAAATGAACGGAAAAAATCCTAATATGTGGTTCAATGGAAATTATTCTCTGCTATGCAGTTCAAAATGGTTAGCGGAATATGGATGTAGAACTAATTGACCGTGTTATTGACAATGCTCTCATGATTAGGGAATGGTAAGGACTATAACGCACTAGGGAGCCTTGTTGCAGTAGCCTGGCTAAGGCAGCCAAAATGTTGAGCAACCGGGTTAGACAGCCAGCTTTAGCAGCCAGCTGACGGTCAGTCGTGAAAAGGCATGACTGTGTATCACTATTCCCAGTCCAAACTAGAGCTTTATATTCTGTTGCAAAAATGCTTTATATTCTGATACAACAAAAATCTGCCTTGGTTGATGGTGTGCGGGCAAGCTTTGAGAGACTGCGAGAAACTTTAAGGTAGTATCAACTGAACTGTTGGAAATTAAACTTTCGTGTGAAATGCAAATAATTGGTTGCCCCAGTCGTTTCGGTCTCGCCGGTTTTTGTGTGCTGCTCGCATTCTAAATTCCCGTAGCGCTTGGAGCATTAAAACTTTTCACCTTTAGGAGAGCAAATTGTCTTTTGAGTTATCCGAGCAGAGTGTGACACAGACGAGCCTGCAGGTTGCGTTGTTGTATTCGACCACGAACGGCACCTGTGCAGTGCCCTCAGTACTTTGTGTCAGTCGTGATTCTAACAGCTGTGGGTGCATTATGTCAGCATGAAGTGAATTAAAACGTGGGCAAATTGTTGGGGTTCGTATGGTGGGTGTTCCCGTAACCAAGGTTACCGAAGTGTTTGGTGCTTCAAAAGGCACCACACTGAAGATTTATACTGCATGCAGGGAAATCGAGAAAACATCATCTGGTAATTCACAAAGCGGATTAAAGAGTGTGTCGAGTGATTGTGACAGACGGCCATTGAGGACGACTGAGACAGAAAATAAAGGACGAAAGCTGCAAAAGTCACTGCAGAACTGAATGTCGCGCTCGCAGACCCTCTTAGCACCAAAACAGCACGAAAGGAGCTCCATAAGCAGAAAATAACAGGGCCAGCTGGAAATCCAAAACAACTGATCAGTGATGCAAATTCCAATAACAGGAAAAGGTAGTGCCGAAGCCATAAAACCTGGACTATGAAGTAATGGAAGAAAGTCATTTGGTCGGATGAGTCTTGTTTCGCACTTTTCCAACTTCTGGCCGAGTTCACGTCCCAAGAGTGAAACGTGGTGTGGTTTTGGTGATAATTTGGGCAGCCATATCGTGGTATTCGATGGGACCCATGGGTTCTATGGAGGGCAGCAATACTGCCAAGGATTATGTAACCATTTTGGCTGGCTGATCACGCTCATCACATTACAAACCTTTGTTCCCTAACGGTGATGCTGTGTTGCAAGGTGACAGCGCACATGTCCAGACAGCTCGCATTGTCGCATTTTCCCTGGTCACGAGTCACCAGATCTCAGTATTATTGAGTCTTTGTGATCTACTTCGGAAAGAAGGGTGATTGTTGCTATCCACTTCCATCATCGTGACATTATGCCATTATTTTGCAGGAAAACTGAGATAAGATTCCCTTGAAAACAATACAGAACCTGTCTTATCCATTCCGAGACGTCTGTAAGGTGCTTTGACTGCCAACGGCTTCCCTATACCGTATTACGCATAGTGATGTGTTTCTTGTGTTTCGATATTTCTGTTCACCCCAGGGTGACTTCCACAAACGTTCAAACAACCCCAAAGCGACGTTTATGATGCTGAGACAACTAATTTAATACGGTATATGATACCATATGAGGAAGTATTGAGTAGAATTGGGGAGAAGAGGAGCTGGTGGCACAACTTGACAAAAAGAAGGGACCGGTTGGTAGGACGTGTTCTGAGGCATCAAGGGATCACAAATTTAGCATTGGAGGGCAGCGTGGAGGGTAAAAATCGTAGAGGGAGACCAAGAGATGAATACACTAAGCAGATTCAGAAGGATGTAGGTTGCAGTAAGTACTGGGAGATGAAGAAGCTTGCACAGGATAGAGTAGCATGGAGAGCTGCATCAAACCAGTCTCAGGACTGAAGACCACAACAACAACAATCATACATAGGGCCGGAAATGTGAAATACCCCAAAAATTGATGACAAGTGTTGAATATGTGACATCACCAGATGAAGTAAATCGCGGCACGTGATGCGATTGGTCTTGTCGATCCTGCCATTGTCGAGAGGAGGCAGTGCTACACATCACTCCACTAGGCTACTCTGTTTTTCGAGCACCTTTTGTAAATGTTGGCTGTTGTAAACGTAGAAGTTACAATATTACTACACTCGCTGTAACCAAGTAAAAACTGTTATTATTTTTTATTTCTCTCCTTTTGTCCCTTCTTTTTTATTTACATACTTTATTTCGTAAAGAAAACGTAGGTCATTTATTGGTGGCGGTGCAGTTCGGAAGCTTATACTTGTTTACTTACAACGCAATACAGTATGTTTTTGTTGTACTGTACTCTGCAATTAACCAGCGGAGACCGCGAGACAGGTACGCAAAATAATAAATCTTACATCAATATAAACACATAACTGTGCAACACTATACAAAAGAACACTGCCTGACAGACGCAAGTTTCGAAACCTGAGCCGCAAGCGCTAAACTCGCGGGCGGTGTCACGGAGACACACCAAGTTGAATATTTGACTTCAGTTGGGGTCATCAGGTGCGACAGACCGACAAGTTGCACCGCTTCACCTTCGGAGAGGTACGTCATCTAGTGACATGAGGTCTTGAACATTTGTCATCCACTTTTGCGGTATTTCCCGACATTTGAGGCCCCACGTCTCTATGGTAATTACTTGTCTCAGTGTCACCTACGTCGCTTCGGGGGTTTTCAAACGTTAATAAGAATCCAGTATATATAAAAACTGGTAGGGAAAAAATGAATACATCCTTTTAGAGGTTTACAATTAGCTCAAAATTTATTGCTGCAACAGTGCTCATGAAGTTCATTAGATAGTTACATTTACAGATCAACAGCGCAAGTGGTTCTGAGGTACCGGGTATCGACCCATGCTGAAACACCCATATTAGTACGTGGTGTAGCCTCCATGGGCGGCAGTGCAAGTGCTGATTCTGGCGTTCAGTCGATCGTACAGGTGGCGAATACTGCCCTGGGTTACGTTGTGCCACGCCTGCTACAACTGCTCACGTATGTCTTTGTTGGTTAATGAGTCACAGGAGTAACTTCTCGTGCCATCTTATCCCACACTTGCTCCATTGGAGACAAGCCCGGAGATCGTGTTGGCCAGGGAAGTTGTTGCACGTCTTGCAGAGCATGTTGTGGTTACCGAGCAGTATGTGGGCGAACATTATCCTGTTGGAACAACACATCACCTTTCTGTTGCAAGAACAGAAAAAAACAGGCCTAACAAAATTATGCATGTTCTTAGCGCTGGTTAGCGACCCTTCCAGAAACACCAAAGGTGAACGAGAGTTGTAAATTACCGCACCCCAGACCAGAAGGCCTGGGATAGGGTTAGTGTATTTTGGACGAATGCAGTCTATGAGACAGCACTGACCAGATACACGTCGTATGCGCTAACGACAGTCACTTGCGTTAGGCAGAAGCTGCTTTCTTCGCTGAAGATCACGGCGCGGCATTCCACATCTTCCAAGTGTTCCTCTGACGGCACCAGTCGGAGTGCGCACGTCGGTGCTGTGGCGTAGTGGAAGACGGGCTAGAGGTGTTTGCGACCTAGTCCTACTGCTAATAACCGGTTCGCCACAGTTCGTGTTGACACGTCTGGGTTCACAAGCTCTCTTATCTGTGCTGTGGTAGCTGTACGATCTGCCATTACTGTACTTACAATACCACGATCCTGGCGGGCGTCTGTGCTGCGTGGACGTCCAGAACCTTGTCTACGGGTGTGAGAATGTTCACGTGATCACTGATACCAGCATCATTACACAACTGACGCAGCATGTCCAACTCGTGTGACAATTCTCCGAAAAGATCATCCCGACACTAGGAAGGCCACAGTCTGGACCTTTCGTGGCTGTAGGAAACACGAGTGCGTCTTTGTGGCATGGATGTCTGCTTGCTTCACACGTTTGCACCACACTGAGCCTTCCGGTTGTGAGCATCGTTTATTAAAGGGTAGACACAGATGGCGATCTAGTAGATTATCAGTAAACCTGCTGTCCCCCAGGTGGCATATGCCATTCTCGGCTCACAATCGACGTCGTCTTTGCAGATGTACTACTTTTTCCGGCAGTGTATATGTAATAAATAGTGAACTTTTAATTTTCGCCGTACTCTCTCACTCCCTTAAAGTAGAAAGAGTTTGATTTTCAGCGACCACGAGTTGAAAGAGAACTGCAAATTGCGAGTATGTCGGTTAAAACTATTTCTAGGTTGCTCATGTCGTAATTTATAGGCCTTGACAACACCGCTGTAGGACCAATAAACCTCTGCCACCCCACAAGCCAAATGATTTACAAATGAATATTATCCTTCACGACAAGTGCGCGACGCCAAGTTGCGAATCGAACGAAGGAAAACTCAGTGTTTTCGGCTGGGAGATTTTTCAACATCCTGCCTACAGTCCGGACTTAGCACGAAGCAACTCTCGTCTCCTCTTCAAGGTGAAGGCCTGGCTGGCTACTCAGCATTTCACGACTTACGATGAGTTCAAGGATGCTGTCAAGAACTGGCGGGAGCACTAGGTGATACTATTCTTTGATGAAGAGATGAGGAAGCTGGTGTCACTGTAGGAGAAATGTTTGTACTTGGGTGGCGATTATGTGGAGAGCTAATGTCAATATGTAGGCACGAACTATATATAAAAATTATCTTTTTTAAAATACCCAATTGGAAGTTAATTTATGAATAGCTCTGGTAATATTCCTCCCGCAACACCCAGTACAGTTGGGTACTACCCGCTCCTGTCTGCCTGTATCGTACCTGCGCGCCGCGGCGGGGCTGTTCTCGTCGGGCGCGCCGTGGTGAGAGGCGAGCAGCCCGTGCGCCAGCGGATGCTGCTGTGCTGGCGGCGGGTGGTGGGGCGGCACCACCGACGTCTGCGGCTGCGGGGGTGGCGGGGGCGGGAAGTAGAATCCGGGCACCGCGCCCAGCGGCGTGCGCCGGCCCGCGACCGCCCCCGCCACCGACACCGCGTCGCCGCCCTCGCCGCCGAAGCCGAACACGCCCGTCGCCTCCATGGACGCCTCGGCTCCCCTGGCCTGTCTGAAACAAGACGCCTTCTGTAACTGGCAGCCTGCCCGTAAAGCGCAACCCTGCTGCGAGTCACATCTCTACATCTATATTCTCTGTATAAACTTTATACCAAGGGCACATTTTTGTATCTCATACATGCAGGTTTTTTTCACGTAACGGTTCACGAATGGAGCCCGGGAACCGTGACTGCTTATACGCCTATATGGGTGCATTAGTATGTGATTACAGATGCAGTATTCTTTGGTTTCCGAAAGATGTTTTACTTAGTACCGAAAATAGTCATCTTATTATTACCGAAAATAGTCATATGAGGTATCAAGCGAAATTTGTAACTGAACTGAGGATTGCTTGGTACGGAGGACGCAGTATGTTCGATGAAGAGACATCGATAAATGAAGTAACTTCAGGTGTGCATTGGAACCCTTGCTATTCATGTAGTATATTAACGAACTCGCAGACAACACTGATAATAACCTCAGATTTTCCTCAGGTGATGTAGTTATCTATGAGGGCGTCCTGAAAAGTAACGCTTCAGAATTTTTAATGTGAAAACACTTGAGGGTTTTTAAATAAAACAAACGCTATTAACATTCTACATCTTTATTCTTCATGTCCATATATCTGCAGCCCTATGCCGCGTGAGGCTTCGACTTGCAGCGTGCAACATGCCGATGTGCAACGCAACTGTGTCGTTGTGTGAGAAACAGCCTCCTGTAATAGAGTTCCGAATTCGAATATTTCGTCCGCATATGGAGCACCCTCTCCTTCAGCATAACAATGGCAGAGCATATGCGAGCGCTGCTACATCTGCAACAATCCGACACCTTGGGTTCGTTGTCGTCGAACATCCTCCATAAAGTCCTGACTTGGCCCCATCCGATTTTCATGTTTCCAAAATTTCTAGAGCACCTCAGATTGCTCCACAATGTGATGAACAGGCGCAAGTAGACGTGAGGTTGTGGCTCCGCCAACAAAGTCAAACATTCCACAGTGACGGTATCAACAAACTGATCTCAAGATTGGAGAAATGTCTTCGTCGACAGGGTGAATATGTTAAGAAATAAATATGTAGGCACGAAGGATAAAGATATAGAATTATAATAACGTTGTTGTATTTAAAATAGCTTTAATAGTTTACACACAAAAATTAGGAGTCATTACTTTTCAGCACGCTCAAATGTAATGGGCATTGTATGAAAAAACTGCACAGATATTCAGTCGAATCTTGATAAGATTTCAAAGTGGTGTAAAGATTAGCAACTCACTTTCAATGTTCAGAAACTTAAAATCGCGCACTTCACAAAAATGTAAATTATAATAAAAAAAGCGGACAAGTGCGAGTAGGAATCGCGCTTTGAGGGTTCCATAAAAACTTATATTTATAGATAGTTCATCTACAGGTTCTGATGAGCGAGTTCGCGAGTATCAAAACCTGTCACATAAATGGCCTTTTCTTTTGATTGCGCAGGCATAGAAGCTTAAATCTTTTACACTGGCAGGGACCGTAGACCTTACCATTTGACATAAATTTCAACTTGATATCTCTACGAGTTTCTGAGAAAAAGCTCTTAACAGACGGACAGAGAGACGAACAACAAAGTGGTCATATAAGACTTGTGTTTTTACCAACTAATGTACGCAATCCAAAAATACTCTATGATTACAATATCAACGAGTAACAATAAATTGGAATCGGCCAACTCATACAAATACCTGGGTGTTAACAATTTGTAGGGATATGGAATGGAACTATAACAAAGACTCAGTCGTAGTTAAGCAGGTGATACTCTTCGGTTCATCGGTAGAATTCTAGGGACATGCAGTAAGGCTACAAAGGAAACTACTAATAAAACACTCCTGCGCCCCACCGCAGCATATTGCTTTACTGCATGAGACTCGTACCAGATAGAACTAACAGGGGGTAATGAACGTATACGAAGAAGGTCAGCACGAATGGTCACAGGTTTGTTTGGACCATGGGGCAGCGTCACGGAGAAGCTGAAGAAAATGGCAGGCGCTTGAAAATCACCGCAAATTATCCTGAGAAGGCTTACTAACAAAATTTTCTGTGATCAGTTTAGTTGATGAATACCCTACTTCAAGCGCGCACAGAGGCGTTTAAAGAACAGCTTTTTCCGAGGTGTTTAAACAACAACTTTTGTCGCGCTCCATTCTTGAATGGAACAGGAAGAAATCCTGCTAACTGGAACAATGTGGAGTAACCTCTTCCATGCGCTTCACAGTGATTTACAGGGCTTGGTATTTGGTCCTATACTATTTTCATTGTGTGTCAATAATGTGTCTCACCTAGTGCAGATATCTCATGCAGGCTGATTAACTTCAGTTGTATGTAAGTGCAAAACCAATAAACCTGAAGACAGCTACCGAGAATTTCTATACCGACCTGTTTGCACTATCAAAATGGGTGCAGGATAGCCATACCAAACCCATTCTCGTCATTCTAGGCTCATTAGCCCGAAATATAGGGAATCCTTATCATCTTTAACCATAAATGGGACAAATATCAACTTCTCTCCCTCAGCAAAGACGGTAGGAGTAATAATAGATGAAAATCTGAATTGAACTGTAAACGTAACTGAAATGTGCAAGAAGATAGCACCTCACCATGCTCCAGAGAAAAACTGTTCCCTCTTGACCTGAAAAAAGAAACCTTGCTCAAATACTTATACTTCCAATTATTGATTACAGCGATGTTATCTGAGGAAAGCTCAAGGTGCCCGAAACTGGTTATGAATGCCTGTATCCGTAATATCTGTGCTGTTCAATCTCTGATTATGTTTCACCGTCGTATGCACAGCTATCCTGGCTGGGTGCATACAGTAGCACAGATTCCGGTACCCTCTGTGTTCTCTACTGTCTTATCAAATTCCATCATGTCTCTCCTCGACCTTCACGTCCTTGTCTGAACAACACGGCAGAAACACCCGTTCCCATCAGAGCAAAATCCTTTCTATCCCACTGCATCGCACAGCCACTTCCTTGAAGTCATTCTATCGAGAAGGAACCCGACTCTGCTATAACCACCGCATTATACTGGAGAGCTCAATAATATCTCAAGCTTCAGAAGACGATGTAAGACGCAGAATTCTAGAAGCGATACAAAATAGGAGAATCACTTAAAATGAGCGAAGATGTATGGAAGACTTAACAGATTTTTCTAAGAAGGCTGTGCGGCCATTATGCAGCCACCATCGTATGTCTCGCGGTGAGATCATGAGAGTAAGGTGGGAGAGATTGGGGCAAGTACAGAGTCATTTTCTTCTCACTCAATACGCAAATGGAATAGGGAAGAAAATCGATAACATGTACCGTGCGCTACGCACTGTTTGGTGACTTGTGGAGTACATTTATACATTGCCGAAAAAAAATACAACACACTTTATCAGTAACAGTTTTCTGTTGCACCAGGATAGAATGTGTGCATACTGAGGAGTTGTAGCTGCAGTGGGTATGGATGTATTACCCAGCTGTGACGTATGAAAATTTGGCTGAAATGGTTAAGGTGACTGCTCGTAATAAACGGGCAATCCGGATTGAAGTCCGGTCTGGCACAAATTTTCATATGCCAGTTGCGTAATACATCTATATCCAGTGCAGCTGATGTCATGGAATTCGCATGGATAATTTGGAGTATTATTTCATACAGCTGCTGATCGTCAGATGCTAAGTATGTTGAGGTTAGTAATTCATTTGTCACGATCAAAGACGATCAGATGGCGCTCAGTAGACCTGTCTGTCCATCCTCTGTTTTGACTCTTCAGGCAATAACTGTGCAGAGATTAGAGGTGAACAGTGTCTGCAATATTCATTTTAGGGTGCAGTCATGCCCTACGGAGGAGTACGTACTACTGTTGAATAGCTTCAGCCGTTTGAACGGAGTCGGATTGTGGGCTTGCAGGACGTATTGACGGATTGCTTCTCAAGTTGACTATTATGTATCGGCGTGTGCCGCTGCCTTCAACAGCGGTCTGTGGAGCATGCCTACACCTGTAGACCGGGTTCTGCCACGTCCGAATAGTACAGACGCACGTCAAGATAGACGCATTGAGCAGTAGTGGCCGACCGAACATCATCCGGGGACGAAGTCAGTACACACGTTGTACCAGCTGTGCCATCATCTCTGTGTCATCAGTGATTTTTGTATGTTGAACAACCAAACGTTTCGTTTGCAGATGACGAACTATCAGTGCAGACACCATACAGATGGTTCTGCGAAACTACAATGGAGAGAAGTCTTCCGAAGTAAGAGTGATTTCAGGTGTGCCGCAGGGGAGTGTCGTAGGACCGTTGCTATTCACAATATACATAAATGACCTTGTGGATGACATCGGAAGTTCACTGAGACTTTTTGCTGATGATGGTGTGGTATATCGAGAGGTTGTAACAATGGAAAATTGTACTGAAATGCAGGAGGATCTGCAGCGAATTGACGCATGGTGCAGGGTATGGCAATTGAATCTCAATGTAGCCAAGTGTAATGTGCTACGAATACATAGGAAGATAGATCCCTTATCATTTAGCTACAATATAGCAGGTAAGCAACTGGAAGCAGTTAATTCCATAAATTATCTGGGAGTACGCATTAGGAGTGATTTAAAATGGAATGTTCATATAGAGTTGATCGTTGGTAAAGCAGATGCCAGACTGAGATTCATTGGAAGAATCCTAAGGAAATGCAATCCGAAAACAAAGGAAGTAGGTTACAGTACGCTTGTTCACCCACTGCTTGAATACTGCTCAGCAGTGTGGGATCCGTACCAGATAGGGTTGATAGAAGAGATAGAGAAGATCCAACGGAGAGCAGCGCGCTTCGTTACAGGATCATTTAGTTATCGCGAAAGCGTTACGGAGATGATGGATAAACTCCAGTGGAAGACTCTGCAGGAGAGACGCTCAGTAGCTCGGTACGGGCTTTTGTTGAAGTTTCGAGAACACACGTTCACCGAAGAGTCAGCTCCCTCCTACGTATATCTCGCGAAGAGACCATGCGGATAAAATCAGAGAGATTAGAGCCCACACAGAAGCTTACGAACAATACGAGACTGGAATAGAAGGGAGAGCCGATAGAGGTACTCAAAGTACCCTCCTTGCGGAGTATGGATGTAGATGTAGAGAAGCTAAAATGTGTTCTTTTTTACAGTTTCAGTTAAAAGCCCACTGGTGATGTACAGGGGTGCCGAAACATGTTTGGGTAACAAGAAAATGTTTTGCATAAAAGGCGGAACCTATATCCAACAGTTTAAACTGCAAACACGGAAAAACATACAAGAGATGTAAATTCAAAAGATGAATAGTGCTATGCTGGATAATACTCGTAGATTCCACGCTGAAACCCGGGTTTGCAAATTCCTAAGCAGAGCAGGTTTTTAAGAAATGTGATGTCTTTCTTAGAGGGTCTGCTTTTTGAAGATTACACTCTCTTTCAATCAAATAAAGCTGCGACCAACTGTGCCGCTCTTTCCTGTGGACCTATGTGCCCTGCTATATAGCCCACGCAATTGAGCACTATTCCAGCATCGGGCCAACACGTATTCTATTCTGCAAGCAGTCTCTTTTGCAGGCCAACTACAATTTCCTGAGATCGCACCAATCAACTGAGACCCATAATTTCCCTTCCTACAGCTGAACTTATGTGATCGTCGCACTTCTTATCTATCCACGTTTTACTTCCACATATTCGTAAAACATTATTAACTTATGACTCACTAGATTAATAATCAAAGGGCTGTTGCGTTTTGAGAAGTGCACAATGTTACATTTCTCTGTATCGTAGCTGGCTGATGTCTTGGTAAGATCTCACTTGATGTTACTACAAATTCTATCACGTGAACCTTCCTCACAAAATAACACAGTTCCTATCTGCGATAAAACTGTATTTACAAGTAACAGTCCTACCATCTGTTGCTAGAGGAGTAAAACTTTATGTTATATTGTGCTATGATCAAAAATGGCTCTGAGTACTATGGGACTCAACTGCTGAGGTCATTAGTCCACTAGAACTTAGAACTAGTTAAACCTAACTAACCTAAGGACATCACAAACATCCATGCCCGAGGCAGGATTCGAACCTGCGACCGTAGCGGTCGTGCGGTTCCAGACTGCAGCGCCTTTAACCGCGCGGCCACTTCGGCCGGCTGTGCTATGATCACGGTTTGCTTTGGACGTGTTTCTATCTAGCAGTCAGTATCATCGGAGACCATGTTTCCACCCGAGCGGCAAAATGAAGTGTCGAAAAAGAAAAGAAAAAAATTAAGTAGCCGAGCGCTCGCGTCAAAATATGTGTGCAAAGTTATGTCATATGCATTAGAATTCACTGTGAAATTTAGGCTGTTGTTTTAGGTTCCTGCTTAACCAGCACGTCGGAAATCGGGTCTTTTTGAGAAAATAGAAAAATATTTTTGAAACCGTCATTTTAAAAGGCATTGCCGTGAGTGAATGAGCGCTCGGTTAGGTCTCCCCACCATTTTCCCAGCAGCATAAACATACAAGCTATAAATGTCGTACACATACTAGTGATATAGGTAGAATCAACGAAAAAACCGGAAGAAAGCTTCTGCTACATAACATGAAATAATCACTATTGCAACATACATTTAATTCTTCTACAACCCGTCTTACAGTTAGTGCTGGTTCAGCTGTGCGACTTGCATTTTTGCTACATGTTATATTACAAAAATAAATATGTTAAGTCAATCAATTCTCTCTACGGGGTACATCCTTCTCTTCGTTAAGTAAAAATGACGAAAGTCGCTGAAAATAATGTCTTTTTGGAGGCGATATCTGTTTTTCTGTCCGAGGTGTGCAACCCGCATACATAACATCAGAGAAGAGAGGAGATTCTAATCAACCGTTATTATCGTACTGCAACCAAAAGAATATTAACATAACAGAGTAAAGAGTTTTTAAAAAAAAAAAAAAAGACAGCTGGTGCCAGCGGAAGCAGACTGCCATTTGAACAAATATGGAAATAAGACATAAAACTGTCTGATAACGGTACACTATCGAAACATGTGTACTGAGAAGGGAAAATAATGCGAAGAACCTTTTTTTTCTCAAGACAGTAACCTCAAATAAAAATACCAAATAAATTCGTTATTAAGAGAATTATGACAAAAAATACTGAACTTTAGTCTTCCAAAAGGATCGTCAAAGAAAAAAAATTAATTATCTTAGTTATATGTTGGAATCTGTATAAAAATATTATCTTTAATTGTCCTATGATTCGTCCATTCCTGCTCAAGTAAGTGCCAGTTAGGAAAAAGACCTTCACGAGAAACTGAATAGTATCTCAGCATAAAATTCGGCATTTGTTGCAGACTGTACAAGATGTTCATATAATTAGCAGAACACAGGCTACTGCTTGTTTTGAAAATGACACGCATTATTTCAGATGAAAACAAACAGCGAAACCTTTCATGACGTATTAAAAAGCGTGCAAATCTCAATATCTCAGGATCTGTCACATGCCTACTTTACAGCAATAAAAAGAAAGTAACAGAGCCCAATATAGACGGAAAGCGGAACCTACAGATACCTCTTGCATCACATGAATGAATATATCATCAGCAAATTGCTAACTTTACCAATATGCGTTCCACAGCACATATTCATTAACGCTACTTTTTACCTAAAGACAAAACTGCCGTATACGCACAGCTACGTTTTTAACTCTTACCAAAAAACAAAGAGCCGTGACAGATGTGCTGAAGAGGTTGTAGAAGCACGACAGCCCTCAGAAAGCTCTGGCGCCGGTGAGTCACGTGCGTCCCCCAAAAGCAGCCAGCTGCGCTTCTCGTTCGAGATCGATGGATGCCGAACTCTTTGTTTGCATCATATGTTTTTCGTTCATCTCTCTTTGCTTAGATGGTGTCCTAACCCAAGGCGCACTTCCAAAAAAACTAACTTATTGATAGTGCCCAAGCATTTTTCAGCAAGACAAAAAAAAAAATTCATATGTAAACAGCAGGGCTAATTTACCACACAGTTTTTTTATTATTATTTTGCATATAACTTAGTGACAGTACTCACTTCGTATGTAGACTGATGTGTCACGTAGTCTGCTGTTTATTGACGTTAAGAGATAGCAGTGGTCGTTATTCACTGCATCATACCAACAATGATACAACAATAACAACTATGGCTGACAGCACTAACTGATGTTATGCTCAGAAGTTGTCACGCTGAATTTTCAACTCACAGACAGCACACCTTCCACCCGATACAGTGCAGTCAGCAGCATTTGCCGAAACAGAATAAGAAACAGCGCAAAATTCCGTATTTACAAAAATCGCGCACTTTCGACTTGTTGTCGGAACAGAATTTTTGTCACTCACCGATGCGGACGCGTCGAAGCGATCCTGCTAGACGCGTGCTGCAGCGTCACCTTCTTTGGTCCAAGCGCCCTCCGCGAGATTGTTCATGCACCCTCCGCCAGATGTCATACAAGTGGCATTAGGAACTGGTCGCAGGATACCAAAGGCTTTTATGGTAATTTGTCGCTTTATAATTTTCACATACTACATACTATCTAGGAAGGTGTGTAAGAAATTGTTTTGGCTGCTCGTTGTCTGAAAAAAAAAATGACTCTGTTCGGAAATAGGCTGTTGCGTTACAGTGTATACGCTAGATAGCAGCACCGTCGTTAATAGCGAGAACTCCCGATAGATGGCGACTGTCGTGGACGCCGCGGCGCTTGCGGAGGAAGAGAGGTCAAGGGTCGGGTTCTGGTAGCTGGGCGACACAATAGCAGCATTATCACTGGTACGGCGACGGCGCGGCCGCACAAAAGAGAGCGACGGAGAACAAAGGACCACTGACGGGATGGAGGGAGGGCGGTTGCCACGGTGACGCAGCTTCCCGCAGCGTGCTGCCCTCTGCCAGTAGGGTGGTGGCTCCAGCGCTCTTCCAGTATTTATGCGCCTTATCTGTCTACTTCGTTCTGCGTCGCCAGACGAGACCGAAGCACAGAACGCAGGTTACGGAGAAAAATGTGTGTTGGGGGAATACTAAAGCGACCCCAGCAGGCTCGTAGGAGAGAAGTCCTAACATGTCATCCCGTAAACAGACGCCTCTCCTTCCACCGTTTGTATGCTGAATGGGCAATCTGTCATGTTCTCTTTCCCTCGTAGAGAAAGCGCGCGGCGCGCCGCATCCTCAATGATTCGTCCCCTCTTTTTCTTGTTTTAGCAAGGTACTTTGGTACTGACATGCAGTCTAGCTTATGAATTTATGAAAGGAAATTGGTTCAATTTTTTTCTTTTTCGACTTGTGTTTTCGGACATAAGATTCTTCCGTCGTAGCAATGAATCCAGCGAGAAGCAGCATCCTACTCCATAAAATGCCATTCAGAAAGGTGTAACAAAGAAAATCGATACCAATCTATGGATCCTACCATGTCTCGATCGCAACTGGTAGTTTTATAAAATAGCTAACCTGCATTCAATTAGTTTTTTTTTACATGACCACTAATAACTGTAACACAGAATAGATACGTGAACAACAGCTGTGAATATTAATTTCAGAAGCTTTTCTATTGCGCAAGAAATGAAAATACACATGTCAAAAAAAGTTTTGCGTCACCTCGGTTCCGAGAGTTCCGGAACCTGTACAGACAATTGGAATAGAGATTAACATAAACAACATTCCCGCCCTTTTTATTGCTTATGAAAACCACACACTGCACGTTGTACCACCAGACAGCGAGACCTTCAGAGGTGGTGGTCCATATTGGTACACACACCGGTACCTCAGATACCCAGTAACACGTCCTCTTGCATTGCCTGTATTCGTCGTGGCATACTATCCGCATGTTCATCAAGGCACTGTTGATCCAGATTGTCCCACTCCTCAACGGTAATTCGGCGTAGATCCCTCAGAGAGTTTGGTGGGTCCCGTCGTTCATAAACCGCCCTTTTCACTCTATCCCAGGCATGTTCGATAGGGTTCATTGTCTGGGAAATTGCTGGCCACTCTAGTGTAGCGATGTCGTTATCCTGAAGGAAGTCATTCACAAGATGTGCACGATGGGAGCGCAAATTGTCGTCCATGAAAACGAATGCCTCGCCAATGTGCTGCCGATATGGTTGCACTACCGGTCGGAGGATGGCATTCACGTATCGTACAGCCGTTACGGCGCCTTCCATGACCACCAGCGGCGTACGCCGGCCCCACATAATGCCACTCCAAAACAGTAGGGAACCTCCACTGCTGCAATCGCTGGACAGTGTGTCTATGGCGTTCAGTCTGACCGGTTTGCCTCGAAACACGCCTTCGACGATTGTCTGGTTGAGGCATAACGTGATGCCAATCCTGAGCGGTCCATTTGGCATGTTGTTGGGCCAAACCGTACTGCGCTGTACGGTGTCGTGATTGCAAAGATGGGCCTCGCCATGGGCGTCGGGAGTGGAGTTGCGCACCATGCAGCCTATTGCGCACTGTTTCAGTCGTAACACGACGTCCTCTGGCTGCACGAAAAGCATTATTCAACATGGTGGTGCTGCTGTCAACGTTCCTCCGAGCCTTAATCCGTAGGTAGCAGTCATCCACTGCAGTAGTAGCCCTTGTGCGGCCTGAGCGACAGTTCCTGTCTCTCTGTATCTCCTCCATGTCCGAACAACGTCGCTTTGGTTCTCTCCGAGACGTCTGGACACTTCCCTTTTTGAGAGCCCTTCCTGGCACAAAGTAACAGTGCGGACGCGATCGAACCGCGGTATTGACCGTCTAGGCATTTCTGAACTACAGAAAACGCGAGCCGTGTACCTCCTTCCTGGTGGAATGACTGGAACTGATCGGCTGTCGGACCCCCTCTGTCTAGTAGGCGCAGCACGTGCATGGTTGTTTACATCTTTGGGCGAGTTTAGTGACATCTCTGAACTGTCAAAGGGACTGTGTCTGTGATACAACATCCACAGTCAACGTCTATCTTGAGGAGTTCTGTGTAAATATGATGTCATGAATAGCAGTACAGTTAATCCCTTGTGAGAGACATCGAAGTACCCCATTGTTAAGCGCATTGGATCAGCAGCTCATGATCACAGCGATTTTCGTGGATACAGTTTTTGTATCATCTCTATCTCAAGTTCACCCACTTGTGCTAAGGTCGTTCGTACGTGTTTTTGCACTTTTGTACCCTTAATCAGCGGCTAGAATCGTATTAATGCAATTATCAATTAATTGAATAGTTATAATGACATTTAGTTTCATTTAATATTTTGATGGAAGCCTTTGTCAGTACACCTATGTGAGTTCCGGTACCCATATTTCATCCTTAATTGGGTCACTCCTGTCTAAGTCAGATATTTGATTAGTTATCCGTTGCGCGACTTTGCTCCCCGTGGCATCATATGAAATGGAAAACAATCTATTCACTGTACACGTCATGCTGAACAGACACCTCACAAAATGTCAATAAAAGTACTTAAAAGCTTGGTTTGGACAACACGTTCAATGAGGAGCTGCAAGTATATTTACGTAAAGAGTTGGAAAGTCATCGCAATTTGAAATAATATTGATGCATGGGAATACGGATTCATTAGTACGTTTGATTAAGGAGTCGAATACGCGGAAGTACCCTGGTCAAAACTGTAGGGCAATGCCCTTAATCAGTAGTGATGAAAATGTTTGTGGATAATGTGGTAATCGCTAATGTTTCTAAACGGACAAACTACGGCTTCAAGGTGTGTACTGGTAAGCTATTCTTCTGACAAATGAGCTGACTTGTCATCGTCTTGCATGCTCTGTAAAAGTCATCGGCACGTGGCTGGAAGCAGACGATGTCGTACATCTACGCACGGTCTATCAACTTCCATAAATTTCGAGGAGATTTGTGATGTGGCTAACCATGACATGTGCTCGATAGCGTTGGTACCTGGAGGCCATGACGCTCGATGCTCACTATTATGTTCGTCAAAAGCAGTACAGGAGAATGAGTGCGTCAGGAGAGATCAGTGTCTTTGAACGTGGACAAGCCGTTGGAAGTCACCTGAGTAACAAATCCACGGGGACATTTCATCCATTCCAAAGCTGCCCGAATCTGCTGTTGGTGATGTGATTGTGAAGTGGAAACGGGAAGGAACAACCAGAGCTAAAACAAGACCAGGGAGACCTCGTGTACTGACGAACGGGGACCGCCGAGCATTACAGAGGCTGTTTGTAAAGAATAACTTGTGAATTCTACAGTGCTACCAGCAGTCTAGCTAGCGCAATGACTGTACGCAGGGAATTAAAAAGAATGGGGTGTAATGGTCCAGCAGCTGCTCAGAAACCTACATGTTTCTGCAGTCAGTGTTAAGTGATTTCTGAGGTGGTGTTTAGGAGCGAAGCCACTGGACAGTGGATGAGAAGGAACGAGTGGTTCACAGTGACGAATCGAGCTATGCCCTGTAGTAATCCGATGGAAGGGGGTGAGTTTGGCGAGTGCCTGGAGAAGATGATGGTGATGTTTGGTTTGTGGGGCGTTCAACTGCGCGGTCATTAGCGCCCATACAAAGTCCCAATTTTTTCACAGTCCAATTTTTATCACAGTCCAATTTAGCCACTGTCACGAATGATGAGGATGATGATGAAATGATGAGGACAACACAAACAACCAGTCATCGGGCCTGCTTGGAGAACGTTACCTGCCATCATGTGTACGGCCCACACTGAAGCACGGAAGAGCTGGTATTACAGTATGGCGGTGATTTTTGTGGTTACAGTATGATTCTCTTATTGCGCTTAAGCAAAGGTTAAATGCGGAAGGATATGGACAGATTTTACAGCATTATGTACTGCGTACAGTAGCGGAACAGTTCAGAGATGATGAATGTTTGTATCAGCATTACACGGCACCCTGAATACGGTCTGCTTGAAGTAGGTGTACATACTTTACAACATTAATGCAAAGCTGGGAATAGCACTAATTAGAATTCAAGAAGCTTGCGAGACCGAAGCTAATTCCGATTGACAAGTCCATTACGCCCTACCGAATTAGCTACTCGCACATATAACGACAGTCACTATGCTGCTCTCCCATGCAGGATTAGACACGAACCGCCAGGATAGTTTTGGATCTGCCGGGAATAGGTCACACGATTTCTGCAAGACAAAAATAAGGCTAATATCACAGTCACGACCAGTTGACCACAAGCGACAATTTATCGCAACACTGAGACAGTACACAACTATATAATCAACATCATCAACTTACCGACGTTTGGTTGAATGATGGCGTATGACGCCCCATAAGCTTTGTGCAACTCACTCATCTTTGTCTAAGTCTGTAGACATTGTCACCATCAAAATATGCTTTGAAGCACAAATTAAAAGCACTGCTTACGCGACTGTACGTATTCAGAATGAGTCAACATCAAATGAACAAATACACTTCTTGTGATGTAACTAAGATGGACATACATTCCACCACGATCAAGGCCCGATGCGTTCTCTTCTACACAATGGTCTATCGGCTCTGTTTATAACTTTGTGGACTTCTGTGACGTCAGAGAACCAACTTTACTAATAATTTTCCTATAAAAATTGTAGTGTCCTACATCGATTTCTCCAGAGAAAACTCGACCGGAACACTATCTGAAATAAATCTTCCTTAATTCATACTATTTTGTGTTTTTTCGGGTGAACTAACTTTATTTTCCCAGCTACCCATACCTTGAACTCATCCATGTGTTTGTTGCCAAGAGGTTTCCGCTCCCGCAAATTGCGTCAACCATTTAGCTTTTCGCCTTCGTATTCTTACGCCGGTTTCCCGAAAACTTTCCGAAGCTGCGCTCTAAATCCACCATGATGACTTGGCGTCCTTGGGCACTCATTCGGCTCACCACGCGACAATGGATGTCTCCAGTCTCCACGCACTACCACCAATTCTGATTTCAGTATGTAAAACTGAAATATTTCGTGATCCACAAATCTGTTCACCGTGCGGTTTTCACCAACCGCTCTTAAATAATCGACCGCATCCATTACGCCTCCTGTTATAACCTGTACTCCTATTACTAAATTCTTATGCTTCCAGAACCAAGTACGTTGGGAATGAGTGAGGTCAGTAATTGCACCCATCACTGCCACACCTCAACCTTGTCATAAAGTATGATCTGTGAGGCAATGGTTGTGAAGAATAACACTCCTGAAATGGACTGGCCTGCGCAGATTTCTGACCTGATTCTAATGGAACGAACACCTTTGGGATGAATTAAAACGTACATTTCGCTCCAGACCCCACAGTACAACATCAATACTTTCCCTGATTTCGGATCTTGAGAAAGAGTGCGCTGCAAATCTTCCACACACATTCAGAGGTCTCATTGATAGTGTACCCAGTAGAGCTCAAGCTGTCATAAAGGTGAAGCATGTACATGCCTCATATTAATGTCTATTAATAAGTTCCAGATAATTGTCGTCAGACTGTGTACATCATTGTCATATGCCTCAATATTGTCACATCTGGTGCTGTTCGCTGTTTCTGAGTACTCATTTCTAGCCAGTTTCATTCCTTTATCTTTGCTGCTGTATCAGCAGTTCCCCCTATTAGCAGCTCCTGTTGTCAACAATTTACTTATCTACTTTTTCCCTTATTTGTGTTTCATTCCATTCACCTCGCATGGGCAGGGAGAGGACTTCATTCAGCGAGGTTTAAAATACGTACAGTTATTAAAAAAATTAAAAGGAATCAACCTGGGATGAGTCGTTGTCGCTCAGAGCTATTTGGAGTGTAATGGGCCATTGCTAGCCATCTGCAACATTAATATATTTGTTTCGGGAAGAGAATCTAACCAGCCTCATTCACTTCAACTTCAGAAGGTAGTCTACAAAAGGTACCCCTTTCAAGCCACGCAACTCAGTGGAAGGCAGGGTAACCAATCCCAGTGGAAGTTGGGTCAATCTGTGCCGGGGGCTCTAAGGATTACGAGCTTGGCAGTATCTTTGTCAGTGTGAAACATCACGGACCCAATACAGCAATGTTTCAACTGGGGGACATGGAGGAAAGTTCAGCAAATGCTATTACTGCAGGAGGTAATCAAACTACCACCACTTTCAACGATGCAAGGAGGATCTTGGATTCTGGGGACCCCGAACAAACATGCTTGGAGATATTGGAGACTCCCAGATAAAAGATCGACCACAAACAGGAGTACTTTCAACGTGAACGGCTCCTGAAAGTTGCCATACTGACACGCCTCACCGAAATACTTTCAGAACATCTGATCACATTATCAGCTGTTCGGGAAAGAAGATTAACTGATGGATACGCTTGTGAGTCTCAGAATTACAGGATCGTCAAAGGTAAACTTGGCAAGCGTGTAGTGAGAACTACCCATTATCTTGGCACTAGGTTTGTTGTCGACAAAATATTCCTAGATTACGTCATAAAATTTTCCTCCCCTAACTGCCGAATCTCAACCCTCGCTTTCCGAAGTATGAACCAAATTTACACCATCGTAAATTTGCGTGTTCCAGTCAATGAGACACACAAAAAAGACCCAGACGGAACAAATGAATTCTGGGAGGAACTGGAAAACCTCATATGTAAGATTCCTGAGAAGCATACTGTCATCTTGCTCGGTGATTTCGGGACACAAAACTCTACAGAAAGAAAATTCAAAAACATTGTTATGGAATAGAAAGATTCATAGAACTTTTCAAGGCATTCAATACAGACCTGAAACCAACGGCCTTCAAGCACTTGCTCAGTAAATAAAAAAAAGTGGGCGTTGAGTACAAAATAGATATGTGTCTGTCGCAAAGAAATCACAAAGGGAGATTCAGAACATCAAAGTTTTGAGACGTGCAAACCTCGAATCAGATCATTAACTCTCAAAGACCAAGGTTATGCTTCACCCAACTAACACTAAGAGAGCCAATCAGCCAGTTCGACACAGAGAAATTCAGATATAACAACGAGGTCGCTCAAAAGCTGCAGTTCCAAGAGCCAGATAACGCAGCAATACGCAAGAAGCACCAGTGAAGACAACTAACAAAACAGCTCCACGAACAATACCGAAGAAACATTCGGGGGTGGACCTGCGCATGTGATGTGGTTTTGAGACAAATGCAGCTTGCATGGCAAAAATAGGAGTCACAGAAGAACGAAGAAAAATGGACGAAATTCCTGGATGCGAGAAAACACGCTGCTAAAACTGTCCGCAGGGTAAAACGTATGTTCGACAAGAAGCACCTAGTGCAGATTGAGGATGACTTTTAGAAGGGCAACATCTGAGGCTCCTACAAGACTTCCAAACGACATCTCAGTGAATGCAACAGCCTAAGTCTGTGCCTCAAAGGCCCCGTTGGTGAAGTTGCCTCCAGAATCTAGTTTCAAGTACGAAAACAGCACACACATCTATCCTGATTCATCACCTCCTACGAGAGAAAAATTAAACAGACCATATTTTCATTCGAGAACAACAAGGCATTAAGCGAAGACTCGATAATTGCCGAAACGAGGAAGAACGCATGAAACAAGACTACAGATAAACCAGCTGAGAGAATCCGCAACATCTGGGAAACTGAGGGACTTACATGTGGTTCATCCATTTCGCGTAGATAATTACCATGGCATCGCTCTTCTCTTAATAACTTACAAGATTCTTGCGAAATAACTTTCGACAAGGGCAGAAAGAAGTTGCACTTACAACTTGGTGAATACCAAGGAGAGTAGCAAGGAAGATTCACGAAAGGACGTTCATGTACGGAACAGATCATGTATTTTAAATGTGTTCTTCTTAATGAAAATATTTTAATGCCATTCTTGTAACTACAAGAAAGTGCGTGTCTTTGTCACCAAACGCGTTTCGTTGCGAAGACGGTATTAAAGTACCTTCAATAATTAAAAAGCCACTACGGACAATATAGTCTCCATAAACGAAATGTTCTTTATTATTTGAAACGTAGAAGTAAGAACTTCATAATTATCTACTTATATTTCAGAAAGGCATTGGATTCGACTGATCGAAAAACTCTTCTCGAAGTCGTCAAAGAATTTGGCTTAGATGACAAAACAAGGGCTGTCATCCAAAGTCCCTCATTGACACCACCTCCAATGTCTATAGTTGAAGTTTCAGATACTTTTGAAGTCAGGTCGAAAATGAAGAGCAAGAGGTGAAATATACCTCTAATTTTCAAATGAGTACCTGAAAAAGTGATTCGTGAGTGGAGAAAAGGATTGAGTGGCAAAGGTGTTGAAAACGAAGTCAATCTAGGCTATAGAAACTTGAATTTTACCGTTGACTTTCTGCCTTTCTAGATGACCTAGTAATTTCTTTCTGATTTGCTGGACACAGCTGCAGAACAAACCAATGAACCGGAGGCACAAGTAGCAAACGCGGGACTCCAGATCCTCTTAGAGCAAAGTGAATTTATTACAAATCACAAATTACCACCTGGAGTACTAGGTGTAGAAAAATGGGGAAATTTAAACATCTCGGGCAGTGGACGGAGCCAAACACCTCTGAGAAAGAAGCCTTTGTATCACGGATGAGAGCAATGGAAATAACGCATCAACTAATCAAATATGCCTACAAGAAAAACTAATATCGACTGACGCCAATATAAGACATTACAGTAAAATAGTAAGACCGAAGGCCCTATTTGCCGCAGATTCCATGTTATGAGCAGAAAGGGTCTGATAGAGAAATTGCAAATAAGAAAATGGTAGATCTTGAGGAAAATCCTAAGCTCGATCAAAGGAAGTGTTGATTTCAGGAGATGGCACAACCAAGAACTCTACAGACATGTAAAAAAGATCACAGACCCATTCGCAGGAGGAGGATTGTTTTCAATGACGACGTTGCACTTATGAGTCCTACGAGGTTGAGCAGCCGGATATTCCATTACTTTCTCAACAAGAAAACCAAGGAGGCGAGGTTCACCGAGATGGAAAAAGACTTGGGGATAAGACTGGAGGATATCCATAAACGCATTCCGTACGAGAGTAAAATCAAAGAGCACTTTGGATTCCAAGAAATGCCAAAACTAAAACTTAGTATCATCACCGAATGCGCACGTCGATATCGGGATGAACGCTCCAGTTTTGGCTGTTCAGAGCCGTTTGGTTTTACGGCCGAGCTGTGAGCGACGAGGACTCCGCATCAGTTGGCAAGACCGTCTGGTGGCCCAAGCTAGGAGGACAGTGCATGCGGTTTCCCCGTCCAGTTGTGGTGACGTAGACGAAGCTGTCCGGTGGCCTGCGTTACTATTCGCACATAGTTACACGCTGTCTCATGGTTCTTTCCATCGATTTACTATTGTGGTGTTGTTTGTACGTTGTTGACGATTCTCTTTCCTTTCAAGTTTGGATTCTTCTACATTTGTCATTTCGGGTTTGTGTACGGTTGGCTGTCGTCGACTCGGCCCGATCGGCCACTCGCCGTTTTCTCAGAATCCACCTCGTGGCACTCTTACACCAGGGTAGTGCGTTACAAAGTAAAAATTGGCAAGAAATGGATTGAGGCGAGGAATGAATACTGGGCTAAATTCGAAGCCCAGGTGCAAGTAAAAGCAAAAGTGCAGTTGAAATAGAATGGTCCTGAGAGAGCCAATACCAAAAGAAAAAGAAAAAGTGTTAAATACATGTGATTTGTAAGCTTAATTAATCCTGAATTTCTTGGGGTTTTTCTTAAAGTATGAGAATCATTTTTTGATTAGTGCATAAATAAAATTGCTGTAGCATCTCCCACTGGTCATTGGCGTTATTGATGGTACTAGCACGCCACGGGGCTCTTAGAAAGTAGGAACGGATTAGCTACGGGATGTGCTGATTTGAGAAGGAAGTGAGTAATAAGTGATTAGTATTACCATGGGAGATTGTTTTCGGCAAGATGTGGGGGACAGAGGGGGAAATGGTAGATAAGAGGATAAGAGAACCCCTAACCAAGCTGTTGGAAAGGGAGGGAGCAGAGTGTCGAGAAGAGGAGCACTGTCATGGAGACGACAACAAGTATTCTCCTCAATCTGGAAGAAAGGATGGATCTCTGGCCGGATTACATGGTCAGGTACGGGATGGTAGTTAAAATTTTATTGGGATAAGATGCAGGGAGCATATAAGGCTAAGGTTGAGAGGGAACTGCTTTTACACGGGGCTCGCAAGACTGGATTTCGTAAACCAATTTCCCAGTATCGCTTCAGAGTGGTGATATAAATACTTCAAAATCGATTCCGGAAACCCGCTTCTAGTTGCCGGTTTCCCAATTCCGCAATCGATTTTCGCTTCCACATAAACGCAACCTGTTTTGGAATGTGCTTGGGTTGTTAAGTAACATCTTGTTTTCAGAATATTCAGTTAATATGTGCAGTGACAGAGAAGCAGAAATATCAGACTAAGCTTAAAGCTGTCTACCTGGAATATTTAAGCGAAGAGAAATAACGGTTGTGTTGACTGAATTAGGATCTGGATGAGCTGTTTTTCAACTGAGCTAACAAATCCGCTCCAAACTTTAACATGTAGATATGACAGTGAAAAACGGTTTCGGAAATTCGGTTTTCGTCTTTCGGAGGATGTGTCGTACGTAAATGTGAATGTCGCGTCCAGCAGTAGTGAAATGGTGGCAGTAATTTGACGAAGGCCTCGCAGATGTGCGAGATGCTGACCAGGAAGTCCAGATCTTGTACCATGCAATTTTCATCTTTTCGGTAAGGTGGAAGAACATCTGGGAGAAATAGATATTTCCACGATTAAAACGTTCAGACAGCGGTTCTCAAATGATCCCGTGACCAAGGAGCGGATTTCTATCGTTGATGAGCAGAACGATGGGCACAACGCCTCGGCCTTTGTTTATTAATGACTATGCTGAAAAATAGTGTCGTGTATCTGAGTCACCATGAAGTGTTGTGCAGCGGTCCATAAAACTTACTTGGCACGGCATCATGTATGTAACTTACTTTTTGAAGTACCTTCGTGTATCAAGTTTATGAACCAACGACCAAGTAAAGCTATGAGGTAGTTATAGTGGATGGAGAGAATGGAAGGTTCAGAACTGCAAAAAGGATCAAGCAAGGAGAATCCATTTTAACAACACTAATTTCTGCAGCCTTGGAAGAGGTTTTCGTTTTAAGAATGGAATGGTTAAAATAGTTACACATCAACGGATGTTATCTGAATTACCTTCAATTCGCGGATAGTATGGCTTCATGTAGACAGGAACAAAGAAGGAATGAAACCTAAACCTCGTGTTGACGGTAAGGTCATTACAGACCAGCACATCCTCGGACTGGGAAAGGCTGGTGAAGAAATTACCGTGTACTTGTGAGGATCCTGTGTTGCTACATGTCAAGTTATTTTTCATTGTGTGCAACATTCAAGAGTAAACTAATCGATCGGTTTCGTCACAGTGACTGTGTTGCAGCTAGCTCTGATTTAGCCGGGCAGAATTCCAAAGTAATGGCTGCCCGCTGACAATGTTTTGAATAATGTCTGATTGTTGTTGATGGGTGAGAGCCCTTAGAGCGGCAGTCGAGCAAGGATTTAGTCTAAGGGACCGAGGCTAGCGGGTGAGCTGAGACGACGAGCGGGCTGGCACTGCGCGTATGAAATTGGTAATTCGTTTGGAATATGATTATCCGCGCCGCGTTTGTTCACTTCAGACTTTCAGTGTGAGAAAATTGATGTCGTATGCTGGCATGTGGATTGCTGCTAAACTGCGCATATTTAAAAGTTTTTTGCTTCCGTGGGGATCCACAGCCACTACGTGTTTAATAAAAGTATACGTTGTCCTTTGTAGGCAGTATTGAGCTATACTAAAATCGTGTTATTTGCTAATTTCGTCCGTGAGCCATTATGAAGCACCTGAAATAAACGAACGTGGAAGAGCGTCATATGTCTGCATAGATCGTAATGTGTAAATAAAGCGTTCTGTAGCTCTTATTAACGAAGCCAGATTTACAGTGCAATAACGTTACTTACATTTGTTATGTCATGTATTACATACCGTGCTCATCACATTCTTTTATGTTGCAAACGTGAAACCAGAAGTCAAACTCCATCGTAACATACTCTAAGTGCTGCAGCATGACAACCAAAACAGTTGTCAAAAATGCACTTATTTCCAAACATTGTAAACCTGTTGACAGCCATGTGCAATTATATTACATTTACTGCTGCGTGGCAGACTTTGTTGGAGTATTGTGTACTCGGTAATCAGCTGCCAAAGGTCAAATGGTTCAAATGGCTCTGAGCACTATGGGACTCAACTGCTGAGGTCATTAGTCCCCTAGAACTTAGAACTAGTTAAACCTAACTAACCTAAGGACATCACAAACATCCATGCCCGAGGCAGGATTCGAACCTGCGACCGTAGCGGTCTTGCGGTTCCAGACTGCAGCGCCTTTAACCGCACGGCCACTTCGGCCGGCGCCAAAGGTCACTTAAGGCATGTACATTCTTTACAGTACATTAAAATCATGTATGAAAGTATTAATATCATGAAATACGTTGCAAAAATATTGTAAAGTAAGTCATCAGTTACTTAAGGTTACCTACAGATATACAGAGACCAGCTTATTGTATAGACGGATCAGATAGATGATTCATATATACAAGGTGTTTCACCTAACTCTGCCACCTCAAATATCTCTGGAACAACAATAGATGTACACCGAAGGTAGAGCGTGCTGTGGTGATATTGGTATGTTTACGGCAGGATACAGGCGCCAGTGCAGGAAACCCCTACTCTGAGCACAGTACTACATGCGATGCATTACGTCAGAAACTGTGACGCCGTTGCTATCTTTTACAAGCCACATATTTCAGAACTTATGAGGTTTATAAACGTGAAACCAAGTGTGTTACCACTAATTGTACCTCTAGTTGTCATTTACCAACAATAAACATTATGCGCAGGACATCCATCATTCTGATACCGCATTATTTGACACATCATAAAGAAGAGGACCGGTTCAAGTAAGGTACAGCTCAAGAAGGGGCAAAACTTTCCCCCTTTAGGAGTGCCATCAATGATGTATGGGCCGATGATGTGTTGTCATACAATAACCACACCATACATTAACACTCCACAGACGTTGTACGTCAGTCACTTCACTGTTACCGGCAGAGCGTGAGGTGCACGCTTGAGTCTCAGGACGTGCACTAGCTGTGCGCTTCGTTTATTTCAAGCGTCAACTTTGCTTCGCAATATCTCTGGACTTAATTGACGTACTGCGATGCAACCAACGCCATTATTTTTGTGATTTTTCATGCTACTGATTGCATATGAAATAATAGGCGCTGGCCATTTAGAAATACGAAAGTTTGTTTTGAAAATAATATTTCTTCACGTTTTAAAATTTCTTATAGAGTTTGGTTTCCTAAGCCCCTGCCGTACGTTGACGCTGGTAGAAACCGTTTCTGAACATCTATTGTTGTTCCAGAGATATCTGAGGTGGCAGAGTTAGGTGAGACACCCTGTATATGTGGTTAACTGTATAAGTAGTGTTTTCAGCAATAAACAGTAAAGTTCTTAATATGCCAACAATAACCATTCTTAATCGAAGCCGTTGTTATCTGGTTTCTTAAATAATAAATCATTGGAATATGTGTCTTTTAATTATTGGAGTTGGGAGAGGCAGCAGAAAAAGTCTTCAGAACCGGAGCCAGACTGCCAGCATCAACGTATGGTGAGGGAATTTGGATTTTTCAGCAACGCCTCGATTTTAAAGCAACATTGGATGGAAAAAGGAATATAGACAATAACAGTTACTTTGATTATAAACTGAGTGCGCAGTATGTATTTGAATAATGATGTCTAGTGAAACTTAGAATAGTGATGTAATTATTGGAGAGGACAGATTTAATCAGGAGAATGTTTCTGTGGATCTTATTAATGAATCTGAACTAATTGACAGTATACAATATTTAGATGAAGCCGAAAATGAAAAAGTAAGTTTGGTCGTAAATATTGAATCGCGTGAAGCAGGAGCAGACAACAGTCATGTTAATACTGTAGGAGGGAGTGATACGATATTGCAGTTGTTAAAACAAATAAGAGATGATAGTGAAAAAAACTGATAATAATAAAAAAATTGGCTAAAATATTGGATCAAAATATAGCAGATCTTTGTAATGAGTTTCAGGGTCAGTTCATCAGATTTGCGCAGGAATAGGATAAAATGTTGGACCAAAATGTAGTAAATCTTCGTAATGAGTTGCACGGTTACTTCAACAAATTTGCGCAGGAATGTAGAAAATCGCTCTACAAGAAACATGATTTCATGCGAGAAATCATGACACGTTGTCATCTGGTGGGAGCAGAGGTAATTAAGGTACAACAGACCCTAGTAAACACACAGCAGGAAGTCGTGAAACAAGCTCTGCTGGACAAGCGGTAACAAATAACGAGATAAACCGTGCTAAAGATCAGTGTGAAAAAAATAAAAAGTCCGATATCAGAGTAGTATCGATTGTGCAACAACAATGTTCCAATATACAATCAAAAGTGCAGTAACTAGAAGAAACAATGAAGGCGGTCAAAATTTACAATTCAGCATTTTATACGAATATTATTCGGCAAGAAATAGAAATGCTAATGCAAGGAAATAGTGGTGCAGGTTGTTGTACGAATATTATGCTCGGCAAGGACTATTTAAGGTATTTGGTTGACACAAACAATTATATTCACGGACTTTATGAAACTGTTTAAAGTTGTGTTTGCACAAATTCAGAATGAATCAGTAAAAATCAACATTTGTGTGTAACACACAGTGCAGGTGCTAAGGCGTGAGGGTAATGTGAGCCTGGTCATTACTCACATTTACGGAGTTCGAAACAGCATTCCTCCACTAATATTGGTCGCGTGAGAAACAATGATGTATCAAAGAAAAACTATTTTCGTAGCACAATTACCATCGTCACGAAGGGCCAGTGCATCAACTTTCTTCAGAAACATTGGAAACGAACAAGTTATGTGGAAGATCCTATTAGCGACGATAATTTGTATGTCAAATTCGACGAAATTTGATATTTTCTGTTTTCTATTCCTTGACGTGCCTTAGATTGTCCTGAATATTTTGGTATATCGCACACTAAGAACTAAAAATTTTAAGACTTTCAAATAACGTTTTTAAACCTGACATGCAACTAACAATTTCACCACCTCGTATACACTGCCAGTGTTGAACAGCCATATCTCGGCAACCACGTAGTCTAAAATGCTGTGAATTGCCCATTTTGATACTTGTCTTGCGTCTCAAAAAATTGGCATTTCGAAAAAGGAAATCAGTCCTCTTTTTGTGGCGCTAGTTTGTTAGAAAATAATGTGTTAGCCAGCAATTTCTGTAGTGAACTTGAATATAACGTTGTTTCATACGGAATAAATCGACTAAGCTTAAAAGAAGCTCAAATTTGCGGTTTCAAAAATGTGAGCTCTTAATTTGCGCCTGAAGTTGTAGAAGAAACATGCGCAAACAATTAATGGAGCGTAAATAAACAAAGTTTCTGAAGTGACCATGCCCTGTAATGGAGGGAAGCTGAAATTTCTGGTAATGTAAATGCATGTGCAAATTAACTTTCTCTTCCTTTGATAGTAATGGAGGCAATAAAACCTATATTCAAAGGTTTGACAAATTCAGAGGTACTGAACAAACGTTTGCATGAGAACACCCAAAATATGAAGGTTTCATCAACGATGATGTGAGGTGCCTTGTGCCGGCCGAATAATGTTTTTGTTGGCCCTGAGATTCTAATGTTAGTAGTGTCTGATGCTGTAACAACGTTTAACAGTAGGATCTGTAAGTCTAAAGGTTTCAGAGAAGTTATGGTTGAGATTAGGGCAAAACACAACTAGAGGACTGTGAGATCTGGATGTGCTTCTTGTGCGCTGAGGAGAGTTTGCTACTCGGCAAATAACGCCTGTCTTGGAATCAACAAAACTACAATCAACTGTGGTACAGTGACATGCGAAGAGATGAACACTAGCGAAATTATGTGAGCGATGATGATCCGTTTCGAAATGACGAAAGGAACGAATATGATTTTGGTAGACAGAACCAACAGGTAGTAGACGATAGAATAGCTCGGTATCGTCAACCGCTCTGAGATATGGACAGCAGACACCGACACAAGAGCGATTACTGGTAAACTAAAATTAATTTCGATGGGATCCTCTCCGGAACACTCGAATAGTGTAGAGGGTCAAATGTGAGATTACAAATGATTAGATGCGAAACTGAAGACATTAAAGCTGAACTACTAAGAGAAGATGTGCAAATTATAGATGAGGCTTTGAATCCAGTGACTGAACTCACTGTAAATGGTCGGAAAATTACAGCAGTTTTAGATTCTGCCATTTCCTGCCTTACCTACATTAATAAAGAATAGCTCAGTTTGGTCAAGGGGAACCGATCAACAAGAAGCGTTTGATGTGTGCGGACAGACCATAAGGCACCGTCTTTTCTTCTTCTTTTTCACTGTAAATTATTGCATAATCATTATGATAGATGGGCTCTCGCCCTTCAGGAATTCAATTTTTAGATACAGTACATTCCAGGGAAACAAAAGTAATAGCTGATGCTTTGTCACGTCTTCTGCAACATTTGAAATATATTTATACCGAAACACAATGTGAAAAGGAAATCGAGATTAATTTCATAAGAAGAGTAGAGGGGGACTAAAAAGTTCGTAAGTTTTTACGTAATATCAGAGCAGAGCAAGAAGCAGATGAGATATTAAAAATGATAAAGACAATATATAAAGATGAAGTGGAGATTAAAATTCGACAATATTACTTAACTGATAATGATGTCGTTTATCAAAGAACAAACTCAGATTCATGGAGGCATTCCATACCAGAATATGTTGTCGATGATCTGTTCAAATATATTCATAACAGTTTCGCACAGTTTCATCCAAGGAAATGTATACAATAACTTCAAAAACAAGTGATTTTTGATAACATGTCTTGATGAGTGCAAAGAACTATTAAAGAATGTGAGTTATGTCAGCGTACCAAATGTTCTCAATATTTTCCCTCAGATGATGTCATTGGTTTTGATCCTTTTGATCCCTTCCAACGTATCATAGGCTTTCTCGCCAATCTTGATTGTGTTGGAATTATTTTTAAAATCTGTTCGCTTCTTTTCATTGTGAAAAGCTAACAGGAAGGTCATAGTTAAAAAATCAAAGGAGACTACGCTGACGAAAAATAAATCGCAACACCAAGAGGGAGTTGTGCAACATAAAGAAAGTTGGTAGCCGTGTTTCTACATCTAAAATATGATGTCTATTCAAATTTCGCTCCTGTCGCATAAGAGTGGCGCTAGTAAAGCTACTATGAGGATCCAGATCATGTTTGCTTTAAATACAGTCACTATCCGACGGCGGCGTTAGTTACCTTTAAGATTGGACGTTGTGGGTTTATGTTAGTCAAGAATGCCTTTAAGGCGACAAAGATGCCATTTAAACACCTCACTGAGTTTGAACGACTTCATGTAATATGGCTACGAGAAGCTGGATGTTGCTTCTGCGATACTGCAGAAAGACTTGCCAGGAATATAGCCACTATACATGATTGCTGGCAGCGGCGGTCACAAGAATGTACGGTCGCAAGAAGGCCGGGCTCCGGATGTGCACAAGGCACTGCCGAGAGGGAAGATGCCCATCTTGTTTGGCGTAGGGCTTTGGAACATTTCATTGACCCTAAACCACCACCATTTGCGACTTCAGTGGTGTCAAGTGAGAGCTCATTGGAGGGCAGGGTGGAGGTCTGTTGTGTTTTCTTAGGAAAGCTGGTTCTGTTCGGTGCCAGTGATAGCTGTGGGCTGGTTACAAGGAGGCCAACCGAGGGCCCACAGCCAACCAATCTGCGTTCTAGACACATTGGAGTTACGGTCTGGGATGTGATTTCGTAAGACAGCTGGAGCACTCTTGTGGTTATCCCAGGCCCCTGACTGCAAATTTGTACGTCAGTCTCGTGATTGTGCTGCCATTTATGAACGGCATTCCAGGATAACTCTTGCTCACATACGGCTGCTGTAACCCAACATGCTCTACAGAGTGTCGATATGTTGCCTTGAGCTGCTTGATCACCATATCTATCTCCAGTGGAGCACATGTGGAACACCGTCGGACGACAATTCCAATGTCATCCACAAACAGCATTAATCGTCCCTATATTGACCGACCAAGTGCAACAGTCATGGAGCTCTATCCCACAAATAGAGATCAAATGATGCAAATGACTGTAAGCACTACGGGACTTAACACCTGAGGTCATCAGTCCCCTAGATTTAGAACTACTTAAACCTAACTAACTTAAGGACAACACACACATCGATGCCCGAGGCAGGATTCGAACCTGCGACCGTAGCAGCAGCGCGGTTACGAACTGAAGCGCCTAGAACCGCTCGGCCACAGCGCCTGCAAATTGAGATCAGGCGCGTGTACAACACAATGAACACACGGTTGCATGCTTACATTCAACATTCTGGTGGTTACGACGTTACGAGGGCTGTTCGGAAAGTAAGGCCCGATCAAACGCGGAATACAAACCACAGCGAAAATCCGATGAAGCTTTGCATAGATGTGTTGGGCAGTGTCTCTAGTATGACCGTCGATGGCATCACGTCGTTCTTGTCACTTCCGAGCTCACCGCGAGCACGTAAAGTTGCCTATAGAATAATGTCTTCCACCAAATATGAAGACCTCGTGAGAGATTTCGCCTGGTGTTATGCAACGCACATAACATAATAGTCATGTGTTTCCATGTTCATGACGACTCTCGACCGCACGCTGCAGGGGCAGTGAAGATGCTCCTGCAGCGTTTTCAATGAGAAGTGTTTGATCATCCATGATACAGCTTGTAATTCGCTCCCCCCTGAGATTCACCTCTGTTCTCAAGAACAGCTGGCTTTGTAGACAATATTTTCGCACAGTCAACGAGTTGTAGACCAGCGTAGAGGATTGGCGGAAAGCACAGGCGGTTGCCTTCTGTGACAAGGGTATTGGAAAGGTGGTACAAAGTTACGACACATGTCCTAAGTTGGAGCGGGAGGGTGTAGGTAACTGTTGCAAATAAAACCTTTTTGATTTTCATTGTGGTTTCCATTTCGCGACCGATAGGACCTTACTTCCGAATACCGCTCATATTAATGTACCAGCATCCCATATTTGCAGTGGCTTGCCTCGTACTTACATTAAGCTTGTCAAGTCTTCGATCGAAGCACTCGAATAATAAGTTCACGGCATCCAATACTAATGGCGCCAGTATGCTAGTATCGGTACATCTGGTTATTTACACATGAAGTGGATATGGGGCCTGAAGTCGGCATATTGAAATGCCGAAACTGGTAGTCAAAATGATATAAATAGCTACTCAAAACGTTTGCTGTTTGGCGATTTTCCTTGGTAAATACTCGACCAGCCGCTATCCTATATCCACGATGGGTCAACGGAGGGGGAAAGCTACCGTTAGTGAAAGGCCTTCAGTGAAGTTAAAACACGTTAAAACCAAAAGCAACATATATTGAGGTAGTCCTGTCGCACAATTACATTTTCTCACTCATAATTACTGGCGATTTGACAAGCGGACTTCCTGCTGTAGGCCATGTCTGACACATGAAAAACACATCAAGAAGTTCAATAAAGACAACGAAATCGAAAACTAGAGAGGCAGGGGGAAGGGGAGGGGGCTGGGTGGAGCTAACTGCGATAGCTGAACTTCGACAATGTGAGATGCAGGTTACGGGAATCGAAATGCATTAGCAGAGACAGGGGCAGGATGCTGAAGCTTACTGCATTACTGCAGATAGACTTACACTGCTGAATGTGAGCGCAGTTATTGGTGTGACTGCATAAGAGCAACCATTCTATTTTCTACAATTGACTGAGTTAATTAAGGAATTTTTTAATTACGTAGTTGATAGGTTTGTGCTTGATACCAATAAATTCGTCGTCTCATAAGCAACATGAGTCTGTAATCGGATTTTATGGATTAATTTTATTTCATTCTGTCTGTTTGTTTTCCGGTACAGAGAAGGGAACTGGTGGTGGCTTCGTTATGTGCTGTGTATGCCAACGAAAAATTTATGTGGCTTACAGCTGCCCACTCCATGGTACCAGCTGCGGTTCTGTCCTTTTCGGGAATCAGAAGTCCTTGCTAACCAATGCATACATCAGTACTGACCAAATATCAAATATGTACACTCACAAACGAAAAATAACTAAGACAAGGAAAATGAAGTAATCTTTATACAATTAAAAGCAACAGTTACTCAGGGACTAATTCATTATAGTTCGCACTTAACAAGAAGAAAAACTTATTTCTATTACAAAGCTGGAACGACATTCCACTGGCGGCTCTTGATACTCAGGGAGAATTTTATTTACAGGTGAAATTTGACTTTGACCAAATAAATACCAGTATGAAGTTTTACAGAATTCGTGTGATTTTAATTAACTCACTACTTTTTTTGTACTATTCTTTGTAGACAGTTTGTCCCAGGAGGGACGCTCATTCCAAAAACTGATGCTACGCTTATCTTATTGCTCACTGAGCACTAAACTTATCAGACCCCATGGACAATTTGTACTCCAGAATATGAATGTCCCATAGCAGGTATGTTTGCTTAGTAACAGTTTTGGTGGACTTTCAATTCCTGAGGTGCGCTTTTTAGTCATATCAGTTCCCTCTAGCAGACTGGGGTGGGGGAGGGGAAGGGGCTAGCTACCCTGGAATGGTCAGTTGTGCGGCCTTAGCAGAGTTGGGGAGGGGTGCCATCAGGTATTAAGCACAGCCCGGCCCATTGACTAGGGAAGGCCATGGCCATTGACCTTCCAGAGGGGTCTGAACGACGGCAACCAGTTCCAGCGGACGGCTATTGTCTGTCGTCTCGCTGGGCATTGTTGCCAGTGTGACAGGCAGTGTAATATAACCGCTCATGTTTCAACGAGCTGTCTGCACTTTCCCTGCGGCCTGAGGCGCCCGCTCACCCCCAGCTGCCGTCGTCTGAACTAACCAGTTCTTATCACTGCCTCAGTCCAGCAGATGACTGACTGGCTGGGCATCTCAGAAGGAAACACCTGCGACACACTACCGTGATGGTTCAGTTGAAGGTTAATCTTGCTGAAGCTCCAGGATAATTTACACAGTAACATAGCTTATATTAAAAAGTGCTCGACACAAAATAATTGTAATGAAGTAATTAGGAATTACGTTTTTCTTTTTCCAGCGATCTCCTTCTTCCTCACATAGGTGCAGCCTCAGTTAGTGAATGGTTTTTGTACTCTTGCCTTTACCTGAAACAGTATGCATCTCAGGATTATCATTAAAAAAAATCAATCTTACGTATTTCACTGGTCAACCGTCGTGAGTGTTCATGTCTGGGAGTGTGAGTTAGTGGGCGTGTCAACAGTGTACTAGCTTTGTGGCCAATGGGACTGCTTACCAAGTTGCGAGGGTGCGAGGGCGTCATGTTTGCAGATCGATCCGCAAATCCAATCTGTCTATGGAAAGTATTAGTGTGTGTGTGTGGGGGGGGGAGGGGGGGGGAAGCAGGGGCGGGGAGGGGAGAGGGTTATCTGAGCACCAGTCAAAGTAGACAGCATGACAGGCACTTGTCAAGGTGCTCCTGTCACAGGGGAACAGACTTGCACTGTTACTACCTTTGTGATATTCTAATCCACTATGGTAGAAGTCCACATGCTGTACTGAATCACTCCTCAGCTACTTCAGAAAACTGTCTTCTACCGAGGCCTTACTTCCTTTACACTTTGTCCTCATCTACTAACTTCCAATGCTGGACAATTCTTTATCCAACTACAGGATTGTACATGAGTAACAACAAGAAAAAATAAGTATATAATCCTAAACAGACACATAATCAAGAACACAAATGAATACTTAATTTTAAAAATCTGAGAAGGTGAAGAAAATTGCTGGCCATGTGAGAATATAATGACAATAACACCCGAAAATGAGAATAGGACATGAATCTAAAAGCGTGAAGGTTCTAGCTGATAAGCAGCTTATCATTACTGATTGTCTGTATGCCTTTTCGTGCCCCAGTATCCGGGGCAGCGGCTAAGTAGGAGTGATAGACCTGTACCTCTTTGACGCTAAAGGGACCATCCTATAACAGAATTTGGCAGTTTCCTTTTCAGTCAGGTGCGATTTATGATGGTTTCTTACCATCACTGCATGTCCCTCCTTGATGGTAGGTTTCTTGGCAGTTCTATGGTATCTTGCCTCCCTCAAAGCCCTCATTGGCCTACTCTGTCTTAAAAACATTGCTAGTTTGGTTTGAATATCTTGCCATTGCTCTTGTAGGAATAACTAACGACATTTAGGCTGGGGTAAGGCCGGTACAGCTGTGAATTAAGTTATTTACAATTTCTTCAAATTGGGGGATTTATTCAACCCATCACCAATGTTAAGTAGAACATTGTATTTGGGTCGGCTTCGCAATTCCCTTGAGGAAACATGCAACGTGGTTTGCTGCCTCATGGTATACACTCATCCGGTGTGTTGTTACAGCCCGCTGACCTGTCTCAGTGACCCAGATATGAGTAGTGAACTGGTTTGTGTCAGTTTTCTGGAATGATCTCAGTGGAGGAAGTGGGCCGGCCGCTGTGGCCGAGCCGTTCTAGGAGCTTCAGTCCGGAACCGCAGTTTCGAGTCCTGCCTCGGGCATGGTTGTGTGTGATATGCTTAGGTTAGTTAGGTCTAAGTAGTTTTTAGTTAGGGGACTGATGACCTCAGGTGTTAAGTCCCATAGTGCTTAGAGCCATTTGAACCATTTTTTTGAAGGAAGCGGCCATCACTGGTGGCGCTCTTACGCTGATATTCTGCAGGGGTGCATACCACATCGTTAACTCTGTGCTTCTGTCCTCTATTACACGCAAATTGTACTGACAAGACACTCCTGTCGTTCTGTTTCGACTGCTGGCGGTTACTACTTTGTTTCCATTCCGACTGTTCATTTGCTCGACGGGATTTGTTCTGGTTTTGACCATAACTAATTGGTGACCAATTATTTATTTAATCCCTCATGAGTAGGTATTCGATGATCCCTTTCTTCTTGAAAATCATCTAAAGTCCTCAAAATTTCGAGGAACTGCTCGATGCTGATAACGGAAATAGTTCACAGTTGTCGCCCTGCCCTTTTCATTCACTGGTTCAAATGGATCTAAGCACTATGGGACTTAACATCTGAGGTCATCAGTCCCCTAGATTTAGAACTACTTAAAACTAACTAATCTAAGGACGTCACACACAACCATGCCCGAGGCAGGATTCGAACCTGCGACCGTAGCGGTCGCGCGGTTCCAGACTGAAGCGCCTAGAACCGCTCGGTCACAGAGGCCGGCCCATTCACTGGTAGATTAATGAAATCATCTCCTCTGGTCCATGGAGGCACCAGGTGTCACATTGTTGACACCTCGCACTGGAAGATTTCGCTGCGCCTCTTGCCATTACAACTGTATCTCAGGTGTGTCATTAAAGAGTGTGTAAGATTTTTGCTGATTTGCCCAGTTTCAGTAGTGCGCCAAAGAATCCCTACTCACTTGTGTGAAGCCCACACAGTAGCGTCACGCTTTTTGCCACTATAAACTATCCTGAGAGATGAGATGCTGTCCAAATGCTTGCATGAATTGTCGGTTACTGTTATTTACAGATTCGTACCCATCACAAAAATTCTAATAAGAATCAACAGTGTGAATTGAGACTACTAAACTGTTCCCAGTTTGGAGGTGAAATTTGGACTGGAGGGTGCGAAGACTGTAAATGGTCGGTATGCTGGATTTAGTGGCTCTGCCCTGCCTAAGTTTTGTGAGGAAACTCCCACAGGAACTGTTGTTTCCCTGTCTGATGTGCTGAACGACTCTACTTGACTCGCTTCCCTCACTCCTGGAACGACTACGGCAATGGAAACAAGATTTAACAGTGCTGCCGTTGGATGCGGGCTGAAACTGACCTGCTTACTTGCGTGGGTGTGTTAATGAAGCCGCTTTTAGTGCCACCAGTTCCATTGCACCCCTGATGTTGCTACGTGGTAACAATGACGTTCCTGTTCCAGAAACGGAATTCTGCCAGTCAACCGTTCCGCATTGCAAATTATCACTAATCTTACTAGCCTTATCTCTAGTTTGGCATACTGCGCCGCAGTCCTTTCGGCAACTTCCGATTGAAACTGCTCTAATTTTCCATTTCGTAACTCTATCCATGTCTCTACAAGCTGAAAACAATTTGGTGTACCACGAAAGAACAGTGCTCATCCCTCCCACTCTTTCTCTCAGCGACTCGAGTGTAGTTTTCTGCCCATCTATTTGGTTAGCAGTGTTAGTCAAGTGTTCATCAATTCCCTGAAATTCCTCGTGTACAGAACTTAATTTTATTTCCAAATTTTGCCATACTTCCTCATTTTGTGTTCAGATGTGTGTGAAATAGTATGGGACTTAACTGCTAAGGTCATCAGTCCCTAAACTTACACACTACTTAACCTAAATTATCCTAGGACAAACACACACATCCATGCCCGAGGGAGGACTCGACCCTCCGGAGGGACCAGCCGCACAGTCCACAACTGCAGCGCCCAGACCGCTCGGCTAATCCCGCGCGGCTTCCTCATTTTCCTCAAGGTTTTATCCTGCACCTCTCCCTGCTTCTGAAGATCAGAGGCTGAGTATCTAGACGGCAAGTAAATTCCTAAATTCCTCATTATGTATCTGAAGGACTTCAGCGAAAGAATAGTTCACAGATTCAAGAGCTCGTGGCAACGGATATAGCTCGGTATTTATTTCTGAACTTAATTTTCTGCTTTTGGCTTCTAATGATGCTCGTAACTCTGCAACCAGAGAATCTAATTTTGCATCTAATTTGCACTCTGGGAATCTAATTTGGCCATCTGGGAATTAATTTTCCATTTTGTGCTGCCATGGCGGCCGGCAGCGGACCCAACATAGCTTGCATGTCATTACTGACATCAGTCAGTTGCAGAGCGGTACTTGCCTTGCATGTTGGTGTCTCTGCAACTGGCAGTGTCGACTGCCGTGCGTCAGTTCCCTTGATGTGTGTGTGATGTGGGGCAACTGCATCAGCGTTGGAAGCTGAGAGGCCGGCAGTGCTCGGTTCGGGCGATGCAGCGTGCCGTCGATAGCCGTGAATTGCGCAATAAAAGCACTCTGTCTTACTGGGACGTTGGTGATGCCCACCCCACCACTCCGTTGGTCGTTAACCTAACACAGGTAGCTGTCGGATTCTGCGAAGGCCAAGAGTTGGGCCAAATTGCCATGTGGGACATCCTAACAGTCTTCTTCGTCGTCAGCCAAACCGTCTGCCCAGTTTCACAACTTCTCCTTCTTTGCTGCTCGTTTGCGAATTGGCACGAAAGAAAAGAAAAGTCTCTCCAGAAAACTCCAGGTTAATCAGAAAAATGCGGTCGATACCTACAGTGCGGCTAGTGGCAAACCGATTGTTCTCCTGTTACCGCTAGTGGCTCAGCCTAATACGACCAACAACTAACTTGACTGAAACTTTCTGGCAGATTAAAACTGTGTGTCGGACCGAGACTCGAACTCGGGATCTTTGCCTTTCGCGGACAAGTGCTCTACCAACCGAGCTACCCGAGCACGACTCACGGCCCGTCCTCACAGCTTTACTTCTGGCAGAACCTCGTCTCATACCTTCCAAACTTTACAGAAGCTCTCCTGCGAATCCTGCAGAGCTAGCGCTCCTGAAAGAAAGGGTATTGCGGAGACATGGCTTAGCCACAGCTTGGGGGATGTTTCCAGAATTAGAATTTCACTTTGCTGCGCAGTGTGCGCTGATATGAGGACGGGGAGTAAGTCGTGCTTGGGTAGCTCAGTTGGTAGAGCACTTGCCTGCGAAGGCAAGGGTCCCGAGTTCGAGCCTTGGATCCAGCACACAATTTTAATCTGCCAGAAAGTTTCATATCAGCGCACACTCCGCTACAAAGTGAAATTCTCATTCTGGAAACCTCCCCCAGGCTGTGGCTAAGCCATGTCTCCGCAATATCCTTTCTTTCAGGAGTGCTAGTTGTGCAGGGTTCGCAGGAGAGCTTCTGTAAAGTTTGTAAGGTAGGAGACGAGGTTCTGGCAAAAGTAAAACTGTGAGGACAGGGCGTGAATCATGCTTGGGTAGCTCAGTTGGTAGAGCATTTGCCCGCGAAGGCAAAGGTCCCGAGTTCGAGTCTCGATCCGGCACACAGTTTTTAATCTGCCAGAAAGTTTCATATCAGCGCACACTCCGCTGCAGAGTGAAATTCTCATTCTGTCAACTAACTTGATTGCCTATAAACGTGGCGGACAGTTCATGAATAGGTCAGGCTAGTTATTTCTGCAATAGTAAACATAGACAGCAACAGTCCTTCCGTGTCCGACACATTCTGTAGTACGGGAAATGTATTCGCAGTAGCGGATACGGGCAACCTTCAACTATGGAATATGATGACGACATTGAACATTTGTACCGGACTAGTACTCGAACCCGAATTTCTCGTTTCTCGGTTTAAGGGGGTAGAGCAGGGTGAAGCTCGATTTTGGAACCGATATTCAAGATTTTGTTTTTAAATTTAAAAAAAAAAACAAATTACAAAACTGACTTTAGACCTTTACTGATCATCGTTAATGTCGTATTAAGCATTTTTTCAAAATAAAAAATCTTTCACCCAGAGGACGCTACACGACATCGATGAAACGCCTTTGCGGAGTGCGAGGGCGGTTGGTGGGAGCTCTGAACGCCACAATTATCGATCTATAACAAAGTTTTTAAAAAACTGCTTTGAAACTAACGAAATTGGCTACCGTAGTACGTAACATTACTAAAAAAAAGTTTTTGACAAAATGGCGGCACTCTGAAATCAAGGTCAGTTTATTTCGACAAAAAGGTTGTTATAAAAACGAACACCAGAAATCGAAATTATAATACATCGCAAAAATTCTACGTGGAAGAAACGCTACTCACAAGTTACAAAAATGTGTAATGTAGGTGCATATGTATTCATGAGTTATAGCTCCCGACAACTTGGCAAACGTTGCTTTGAAAATATAAGCGTTTAAAGTTTCAATTTATGTTTTCTTAATACCGAAGTTGAACAAACCTTTAATCGCCAGTGCCAGCACCATACAGTTGGCCTTCTTTCCGCCGGTGTCGAAACACACTCATTTTGACGAAATTGTATCGATTAACTGGCTTCCGCTTGCGAATTGAAGCGTTTTTTGCACGACTGGGAGTACTTTTCGAACCTATTCTATCCGTGTAAGTACGTTTGCTTGTCATTTTAAAGCACTCCCGTTTTACTTCGTATAAGAAGCAAGTGAAATGACGAAATATGCAGAAGCGAGACAAGCATTTGCTTTCAGCCGTTTACCGTAAATGAATCATGTTACGAAGAGAAATCTTGAGAGCAGTATTTTAGTTGATGCTAATGCCCCTCCGAAACCAACAGGTTGCAGAGGAGCACTCGGTTGCGCCAGACTCCCATGCAGTAATTCGCAGTTTTAACATTCTTTAACACCGGCGGAAAAATGCTACTATCGGAGCACAAAAAAGGCGAATCTGCTCGTCTTTATTAAAAGACTCTGACTGAAAAGTGGTTTACCAGCTGCCTCATCCTACCTTCCTCAGCACTTTACAATTTTTTTTGCAAGGTATTGGTATGCGAACATAATCGCGCTCTTTTTAAAATTCAACTCACCTCTCACTCCCACAAGCTGCCCTAACTGTAACTCGCTCACACCCGTTATTCATTGCCGTGAGTCTCTCATGACCATCCGGTAATTTCCAAGAATGATTGCCTATCGAAGTAGGAGGGGCCCAAACGATACATATCGAACGTGAGATAGTAAATCGATTATGAAAGTCTCGTAGCGCGCCATATGACCAATTATTTGTGATCGACATTTTTATCAGTTTTCCGTCGTTTCTTCAGTTCGTGTGCCATACCATCCCCCCCACCTAATTATTTGTAATTTGATTGGGAAACCTACACGATTTCTGTTGGTAGCGCGTGTAATGTCTGCTGTTTCTCACGTTTCTTCTGCGGAATGTCTGACATGGAAAACTCTAGTTCCATGCATATCCAGCATAGACAAATGTTTGACTTTTTGCCGCAAATATGGACTTCTGCCAGACGAGGAAAGGAGGGACTGTGTTGACTGTGGTGCTGCGAAATCTGTAAAACTTCGTAAGACGAGTGTCGACACTGAGATACCCTTACAATTTCATTGCGAAATTTGCGGAAGGCGAACCACCATCAGGAAAAATACGTGGTCGGATCCTCCAAATTATCGTTTCAGACGAGCGTAATTCTTCTGTCGTGCTGGATTCGAGATTACACGTTGCAAGCCGCAGCATCAGAAACTGAGTTATCGGCAAATACCGTGTGTGACTATTTCGGGTTTGCCGAGAAGTCTGTTACGTGGTAGTGACAAAGGACAATGTGCCAATTGGTGGACCGAATAAAACAGTAGAAGTAGACGAATCTCATATTGCTAGATGAAAGAACCAGAGAGGACGACCTTCTAAAAGTGAAGTAGATCATATTTGAGTTTTCAGTGGGATAGAAAGAGAGTCCCGCAAGTGTTTCGTTGTGTGGGTATTGTCCCGAGGCAAGATGACTTTAGTGGGTCTCACACTTCATACTGCCTGGAACAAGAGTCGTCACAGACGGGTTTCAGTCGTATAAGAGTCTGAAAAAAATGGTTCAAATGGCTCTGAGCACTATGGGACTTAACTGCTGTGGTCATCAGTCCCCTAGAACTTAGAACTACTCAAACCTAACTAACCTAAGGACATCACACACATCCATGCCCGAGGCAGGATTCGAACCTGCGACCGTAGCGGTCACGCGGCTCCAGACTGTAGCGCCCAGAACCGCACGGCCACTCCGGCCGGCTTAAGACTCTGAAAGCTGAAGGGTTGGACCACGAATTCGTGAACCATTCTGTGGAGTTCGTCCCTTCGGATGACGCCAGTGTCCACACCCTGAATATAGAACGGCTGTGGAAGTCTGTCAAGTCTACCGTAAAAAGAGAAAGGCTTTCAGGACAAAGGGACGAACTGTACTTGTTCCAGTACCTATACTTCCACAACTTGCGTTTGCAGGGGAAAGTCGACGCATGCGACACTCTACCGATATTCCTGCGCGATATTGGCAGAATTTACCCTGACTACGGGAAAAAAGGAATTGCCCCTGTAGCTTATACATCACACGGACAGTCACAAGACGACAACACCGACGACGAGTAAGGTAAGTCGTCTCCTTTCAATTTACAAGTGCTTCTGTAACACTTTTCTTTTGTCTTTCCTGTAGTGACAACTTGAAAATACTCATAACGCGCGCCACAAGACTTTCATAATCTATATACTATCGCACGTTCGATATGTATCGTTTGGACCCCTCCAACTTTTATAGGCAATCATTGTTGGAAATTTGGTAAGCGTTTTGTCGCATACATACCTATTTATGGCACACTTTATATGAATGAATGTTAAAAAATAGGCTCTCTAAGAAACAATTTAACTCAATAAAAAATTTAGGCTAAAAAGTTGCACCCATGTCCACACCCTTAACCATTTTGGACTGTCCGTGCATGCTTCATGGCCAGACTCAAACCTGCTCTCCTACACTAACTGTAATCTCCGTAATGGGGAGACATTTAATCTAAAGTCACTAGTCAGGTATCGGCGGATAAGCACAATATTGCAGTGTCTGTGTTTGTAAGAAGTAAGATGCAATGTTTCTTCGCACATGCATGTGTGAAGTTAAACATGTTAAATGGAAAACAAGAGAGAGAAAGAGAGGGAGGGAGAGAGAGAGAGGGAGGGGGCGGGCGGGGTTGGAGCTAATTGTGATAACAGAACCTCGAAAATGTGAAATGCAAGTCACGGGAATCGAAATGCGTTAGGAGAAACAGGGGTACGTTGAAGCTTACTACATTACTGGTATCACGGTGCTGAATGCGAGCGAAGCATTAGTGTGTGACTGCACGAGAGCAACTATTGTATTTGCTGCAAGCTCCCGATCATCACTTATGTAACTCGGCAGCTATGTGATCTGTACATGGTTTGCTTCCAAGATGATGTGGACTCAGCCGTGTGCTAAGAGAGTAACTTCTGCATTCCAGCTACTCACGAAGCGACGTATCTAACAACGTCAAGTGACTGTGTACGACTGGGGCCCAGAGGCCGTTTCTGGATGCATTTGTTACCTTGGGCGCCACCATCAGTATGCTTCCACAGGAGGCAAAGAGGTACCCCTAGCCGGTATAACCAGGTCGAGGAGATGCTAACAGTTCCTGTGGCCTCAGACTGGCTGTGCGGTTCGGTTGTTTGAAGTTCTGATTGCAGTGTCTGTTTGGGTGCCAGTTCTTCGAGCGCACAGACATTCGTGCTGGCGCGTCCTCTGGTCAAGTTTGAGCATAACGGCTCAAATTTTAAGAAAACTCGCCATACTGAAAGATTTTAATATTAATGGCACGATGAATGACATCAGTGGCTCGATTTAACTAGCGAACTTTTTAATTTCACAATTAATAAGTCTATGCTTGATGCCAATGAACTAGTCATCTATTCAGCGACATGAATCTGTAATCGGATTTCCTGGATTGCTTTTATTTCACTCTCTCTTTTTGTTTTCTGGTTCGGGGAAGGGCAGTCTTGGTGGCTTTGCCACCTGCTTTGTCTGCCCACGAAAAGTCTATGAGTTTCACGTGTGGGTTCCAGCCTACATCAGTAAGGCAATGCATAAAATATCGGGAAACCGAGAGCTGTCAAATGATTAAGAGAAAGGAGCATATTGGAAATAACAATTAGGAATCGGGGAGCGTTTAAAACCAGACCAGGAAAAGAGGCAGGACATGTTTAAATACTATGTAAATGGAAGGTGAAGGGAGGGGGGAAATAAAAGGAAAGAGAAGGAATTCACGATGTCATCTGCACCGGGACTTTATGCCGAGTAAGCGGATAGGAGTGAAAATGTGTGTCGGACTAGGATTCGAACCCATGATCTCCTGCTTACTAAGCAGCTGTGTTAACCACCGCACCAGCCGGACACAGTGTTTATCGTTATTATGTGGACTATACCGGCATGCCCTCGGCGACCAACGCTCCTACCTAGTGCCACATATCTGCAGTCCCCATCCATATTTCTCTTGCTCACCATTTTGAGATTCCAGCAGTAGGTCTAACGTGATTGAGGTTCCAGCAAGAGATCTAATGTGGTTGTGCATCCGCACTGAAGGTGATAGCTTCATAGTCCATTGAAGCGAATCAGTTACATGAATGCGTGATGTCTGTACATTCAGACATCTCCGAAAGAACAGACACTACCCAAAAATCTGCAACTGTGATACCAATTATGTAAATTGAATATGGAGGGGCGGGAGATAGAAAAAGAAAAGGTAAAGAATTTATAATCACGTTCGACCTCCTGTGGGAATCTCAAAGTAGAGAGTAAGAGGGAATGGATGCCGACTGCGGATAGGTGGTGCTATGTAAGTCGACCAAAGAGCGTACCGAGACAGTCGGCGCAAGTGCGATAAATGCCGTCTACGGATGGCACAAACGTTAACGCACCTACCAAGTAAGCAGGACAGCGCAGGTTCGAATCCCAGTCCGGCGCACATTTTCGTTCATCGCCGCGAGTCCACATAAAGTCCCGATGCAGCTGGCATAATGAGTATCTTCCCTTTCCTTTCATTTCTTCTCCAACCCCCCCTACGCACATTAAATTTGTGTAATATATATCACAGCTGCAGATTCTGCGTTGTGTCTATTCTTTCGGACATGTCGGAAAGAATGGACATCACGTATTCATATAAGTGTTTAGATATGTCTATTTAGTATCATGACTTGCACATTATTCTGTTCATGAACGAGCACCCACCAAAGTCAATGTGGATCTGTTGAAATTCTCATTAGGCTGTTCCTTCAGTGCATATCGTTAAAAGCCTAGTCCGTTACTGTGTTATAATTCTATACGGCATTGTGTAAGAAACGTTCCATCATTGTAGGATAGTACAGAAGGACGACAGTCCAGATTTACCATGTTTCGATAATCTGAAGAATGGCATTATATCTTCTTTCGCAGTATTACTTTGTTTGAAACCAGAGCTGTCGAAAGTACCACAGATGCTGACAGCCTTCTTCAGTGGCACAATAACTGAATTAACAGCTTATAAGGGTTGTTACTTGACATTTCGGAAAAAAGAAACTCGAGGATGTTTGCTAATCATCGTCTCATACTTTAAATATTTGGTGTCTACTGTAGTCTGAGCACAATCATCTCTTGAGTGTACCGAAACTACTGCTTATGTAGCAGTCGATGAGATTACTAGCACTGAACAGAACTTCGTAGTGTGGGGCGAGGAGTGGCAGTGCCAGAAAAGTAAAACTGTCTCCAACCCGTAGGCTGGCTGAGTATCACAATGTTCTACCAGGCAGGATCATACAGGGGGTGACATGCTGTTGGCTTCCTCTGACATGTTAAATAACTTAACTAGCCAGTTATAGGGAGACCTAGTATCCGACCCAGGGTGCAACATTTTTCACTTGCAATATTATTATTGTTATAATTATTTTTATTATTATTCTTACTATTATTATCATTAATTGTATGACAGTTACACATGACTTTAGAAATACAATTTACAAATTTACAGACATACATTTATATAATTGATAACTTCTTTTGTAGTATCCAAGAAGTCTGAGAGGGGTTTCCAGCGTAAGAATCTCAACAGAGCGTCTGAGAGTTTGTCTTGGAAAGCCGCGGATGCACTCCGCAGTGGTAATCTTTCCCCATCTGCATAGTAGATCACCGCATCTTTCGTAGTTAGTCCTGATCCTGTTGAGCGTTCTCCATGTCCTCCATAGCAGACAAAGTTTCCATGGTTTGGTTGTTGGCTCTGAGAAAGCTATCGATCTCTGGTGGAGTGTTATTATACCGTTCTTGCTCTAATGCTTCGTGATGATTGAAATTACGGTTCACCAAGCTGCTAGCTGTTCTGAGGGGTGGCTCTATGAGGAATGGAGTCTGTTGATTAGGGTAGCATATATGTTCATATGAATGGCAGCCGCTGGTTGTTGCATATTTTCTTATACTCCCTCAGAAGAGTTTTCTTTCTTCACAAGTTAGGTGGTGTAAAGCGGCTCAGGGACGGTAGCTGGAATAATGGAGTTGATTTAACTGTATCACCAGCAGTTCGCATTGTTTGATTTAGGTGTGTATGTAACAGATTCGTATGGCTGCTGTTTATCCAGGCAGGGCTGCAAACTTTTGCCACTGAGTAACAAAAGCCAAGGGCAGATGATCAAGAGGTCGAAGTTGCACAACCCCATGTTGTGCCATATAAGTTTTGCAGAATGTTATTTCTTGCCCTCAATTTAGCAACAGTCTTTGTTAGATGCTGCTCAAATAGCAGCATTTTGTCAAATATAGCTCCAAGTTACAGTGCGTATTTCATATGGGCCAGGTAATTACCGTCGAAAAATACGTCCAGTTCATGGCAGGCTAAGATATTACACAGATGAAAGTAAGTTGATTCAGTTTTGTTAGTGTTCGGTTGAAATCCCCATTTACCAAGAATTGCCCCATTATACTTATGTTAATATATCTTCAATGACATCCCTTTGTTTGTGCTGTGTTGCTATCACCCAGTCATCAGCATAAACAAACTTCCCATATTGAGTGGTTGGCATATCTGCTACATAAAAGCTACATAGGTCGGAGCTAGGACTAAATCTTGAGAAAGGCCATTGTCGAGGGTCTTCTGGTCACTAGTTGTGTTACCTACAACTTCCTGAGATGGACTGTCGGTCATCATATTGTTAAGAAGTTGTGCTACCCTCTGCAGAATATTACGTGGTGCAGCTGATACTCGTAGATGGCATCCTGCCTCCACACGGTGTAATAAGATGCAGACAGGTCAGTAGATACAACAGAGGTCTTTAATTGTTTCTGACATCCATCTTCTGTGTAAGTTGTCAATGAAAGTACTTGATCCATACAGCTATGGTTTCGTCGGAATCCTTCCTGTTCAACTGGAATCTTTCCAAGCATCTCAATACATATTCTGTTATACAGTAGCCTCTTCAAGTAATTAATTTGTACGTCACACTCGGAAGTGCATAGGACGATAACTTTGAAGTTTGTTGCTGGATTTATCTGGTTACAAGATAGGCCCTACCAATGGTCATCGTCTGTTTCGTAAGTCGTGGAATCGATCCGTGCTGTAGAATGTTGGAAAAAAATGTTTGTAACATATTTACCACAGTGCAGAAGGAATTCTGGACGTATACCATCTAAACCTGGAGCTTTACCTGATTTAATGTCTTGTAAAGCATTGAAATAAACGATAAAAAGCGACAAGTGTCCGAATCTCATACTGTTTGGGGATGATGAAATACATAACATCAGATTTGGTTAAGCAAAAAGGCACTCGCCGCAGGTTCACGAGAGTGACTGCGGGTTTGTGCGAAGGCATGATGAAAACTACTCGGCTAGCAGTGAGCAATTGTTGTTAGGTAAAAAATGCATTTTTTTGGACTCAGCCCCTTTTATGTCAATACATTTTCCCCAACGTTTTCAAGAGGGCAGACTTCATTCCTGAAGTGCAATAGTGAAAAAACTACGCTGTACCCATCCACTGCTGCCATTGCCTAATCATTCAATTCAAAATATTTTCCGGGCACAAACTGCTTTAAATGTGGAAATAAGTGAGGGGGGGGGGGGGGGGAGGCAGGTGGTGCTAATTCTAGTGAATATGATGTTTGTCCCAATAATACCAATAATTCCGTGGTTACGTTATTTTTCATTGTTCTGATGATTTTTTTTAACTTTGCAATTTTCGTCTCTCTTCATGTATTTTTTAATCGGTGTGGCTTAAAAGACCTTCGTAATATTTGCTAGATATTGTTTTACGCTTAGAAAGACAGTAAATAAGAATAATTCCGTGTACATCTCAGAAAACGCCGGGCACCAGCTCTGGCAGATGATCTTCAGCTGTTTTTTAATGCTGGGCCACCAGCCTCTAGGGGTCTCCTTTGTTTGCTGTTTCGTCACTGGCGTGAGATGGTGTAAACATACCTCATTCAGAGTAAAAAACCTACACAAAGAATCCATTGATTTCTACTTAAAATGATAGGAATATTGCTGAAAAATAGTTTCCCGTATCAGTAACGGAAGGAAGGTCGGAGTTTCGACGTTCTGTATAGGTCATTACGTTGAACATGCTCTGTTTGTAAAGGATGGATATTAGCCGACTTTCTGTCAGCATTCATCGTTACACAGCTTTCTCATAATTAAATATAACGTAAAATACACCGAACTGTTCCTTATCCGACAGTCGTCGATTAAAATTTTATGCACTATATCTACTTTTTTATCTGTGGTTGCAGTTTTGGAGCGCCCTTCACGTGAATCATTTTCAAGAGGGGAATAACACTTTTTGCCTCACTCATCCGTTTCCAGTTGTTGAAAACAAAGCAAAATGCACCTTTCAAAATTTCCTCAACATCCATCGAAATCATGCTACCAGTAAACCGACCAAAACATTACGGTGTTGTAATTTATTAATTTCAACGAAACACACCAATACAAATTGCATTACAAAGTAGTGTATATAAAATTCAGTTTCGCACTTGTCTTACCGTATTTTGCAAGATGGGCCAACGTACTAAAAATAAAATTTAATGATGTCAGTTTCATCTCTATAGCATCCCGAGAAATGTTTAAAACATCGCACTTGAACTGTGATGCTGATGCGTAGATGGAGGCCCATCTACAAAACACCAACATACTGCATACGGAGTGATAGTGAATAGAGCTAGTAATCGTACAATCACCTGGAAAGCCTTTTAAAAACCGTAGTAAAATGTTACGATAACCACAAGTGGGTGTGAATGACGTACAAAACTATGCCTTGTTTAGGTACGTAAATATGCTATCAATGATGGAATATTATTGTTGAACGAGAAAAACTCTCCATCTTCACGTGTTTCGAACAGAAAATTTTTAATAATAAATGTATACCTGTGCAACGAATACTAAGAGTAACAAAGACTATATCATGTCATGGAATTTCTATATACACTCCTGGAAATTGAAATAAGAACACCGTGAATTCATTGTTCCAGGAAGGGGAAACTTTATTGACACATTCCTGGGGTCAGATACATCACATGATCACACTGACAGAACCACAGGCACATAGACACAGGCAACGGAGCATGCACAATGTCGGCACTAGTACAGTGTATATCCACCTTTCGCAGCAATGCAGGCTGCTATTCTCCCATGGAGACGATCGTAGAGATGCTGGATGTAGTCCTGTGGAACGGCTTGCCATGCCATTTCCACCTGGCGCCTCAGTTGGACCAGCGTTCGTGCTGGACGTGCAGACCGCGTGAGACGGCGCTTCATCCAGTCCCAAACATGCTCAATGGGGGACAGATCCGGAGATCTTGCTGGCCAGGGTAGTTGACTTACACCTTCTAGAGAACGTTGGGTGGCACGGGATACATGCGGACGTGCATTGTCCTGTTGGAACAGCAAGTTCCCTTGCCGGTCTAGGAATGGTAGAACGATGGGTTCGATGACGGTTTGGATGTACCGTGCACTATTCAGTGTCCACTCGACGATCACCAGTGGTGTACGGCCAGTGTAGGAGATCGCTCCCCACACCATGATGCCGGGTGTTGGCCCTGTGTGCCTCGGTCGTATGCAGTCCTGATTGTGGCGCTCACCTGCACGGCGCCAAACACGCATACGACCATCATTGGCACCAAGGCAGAAGCGACTCTCATCGCTGAAGACGACACGTCTCCATTCGTCCCTCCATTCACGCTTGTCGCGACACCACTGGAGGCGGGCTGCACGATGTTGGGGCGTGAGCGGAAGACGACCTACCGGTGTGCGGGACCGTAGCCCAGCTTCATGGAGACGGTTGCGAATGGTCCTCGCCGATACCCCAGGAGCAACAGTGTCCCTAATTTGCTGGGAAGTGGCGGTGCGGTCCCCTACGGCACTGCGTAAGATCCTACGGTCTTAGCGTGCATCCGTGCGTCGCTGCGGTCCGGTCCCAAGTCGACGGGCACGTGCACCTTCCGCCGACCACTGGCGACAACATCGATGTACTGTGGAGACCTCACGCCCCACGTGTTGAGCAATTCGGCGGTACGTCCACCCGGCCTCCCGCATGCCCACTATACGCCCTCGCTCAAAGTCCGTCAACTACACATACGGTCACGTCCACGCTGTCGCGGCATGCTACCAGTGTTAAAGACTGCGATGGAGCTCCGTATGCCACGGCAAACTGGCTGACACTGACGGCAGCGGTGCACAAATGCTGCGCAGCTAGCGCCATTCGACGGCCAACACCGCGGTTCCTGGTGTGTCCGCTGTGCCTTGCGTGTGATCATTGCTTGTACAGCCCTCTCGCAGTGTCCGGAGCAAGTATGGTGGGTCTGACACACCGGCGTCAATGTGTTCTTTTTTCCATTTCCAGGAGTGTAATTGGACGGGTAAAATGATCACTGTCGTGTCAGCACTCAGCTGTCGAACCTACTAGACACTTTTGTGCGCGGTTGCTTCTGAACACACGATTTTGTTAATTGTTCGGAAGTTTTTTCAGAATATATGTATAAAAAGTATTTGTCCTTTTAATCTCATTTCATACCTCTACTTCCATAATTAATTATCGCTAGAATTAGTTTTATGACTGGCCATCTGCCATTCGTTTGGCAGCCATTAAGTGAAATATAATTAGTCACATGATTTATGGGCTTCACACACAAGGTAACAGAAAAAATTCTTTACATATTTTTGCTATTAGGAAAAGAAAATATTTTTTGCAGAAAAGCTTTCACTAAATATAAATGACAAACGCAAATATAATAAATAATAATACAAAGCTCAGGCTTGCGTATGAGTGAATCTCTGACTGGTTAAACTCTTTGTTTTCACTCCTGTAAACATTATTCAAATCATAATTAACAGTATAAAAGTTCAGTGTTTAACAAAGAATTTACTTGACGTTGAGAATAATAATGCAACTACATAGGTGATTGTATCATGTCTCTCTGTGCAAAAACCTACAGTTTTAAACAAACCATGCGTATTTTTGAGCTAGCTGTGTGTGTTGAAACGGCTCTGAGCACTATGCGACTTAACTTCTGAGGTCATCAGTCGCCTAGAACTTAGAACTAATTAAACCTAACCAACCTAAGGACATCACACACATCCATGCCCGAGGCAGGATTCGAACCTGCGACCGTAGCGGTCACGCGGTTCCAGACTGAAGCGCCTTTAACCGCACGGCCACATCGGCCGGCTGTGTGTGTTGACAACATAAGTAAATAGCTACAACCCAGCCTACTACCTTTACTCAGAATTATTCGCCTACGTAGCGACATTCATGATTGTTAGCGCATAGTTTAGCCGCTACTACGATTGTGTGAAACAAACGTGACTTCAGGACTTATAAATATTTTCATCCACGATTCAAAATGTGACAAAATCGATACCTTTGTATAAAAAAAGGAGAGAGATGATATATAATACTTTTTTTTTTTGGTCATCAGTCTACTGACTGGTTTGATGCGGCCCGCCACGAATTCCTTTCCTGTGCTAACCTCTTCATCTCAGAGTAGCACTTGCAACCTACGTCCTCAATTATTTGCTTGACGTATTCCAATCTCAGTCTTCCTCTTCAGTTTTTGCCCTCTACAGCTCCCTCTAGTACCATGGAAGTCATTCCCTCATGTCTTAGCAGATGTCCTATCATCCTGTCCCTTCTCCTTCTCAGTGTTTTCCACATATTCTTTTCCTCTCCGATTCTGCGTAGAACCTCCTCATTCCTTACCTTATCAGTCCACCTAATTTTCAACATTCGTCTATAGCACCACATCTCAAATGCTTCGATTCTATTCTGTTCCGGTTTTCCCACAGTCCATGTTTCACTACCATACAATGCTGTACTCCAGACGCACATCCTCAGAAATTTCTTCCTCAAATTAAGGCCGGTATTTGATATTAGTAGACTTCTCTTGGCCAGAAATGCATTTTTTGCCATAGCGAGTCTGCTTTTGATGTCCTCCTTGCTCCGTCCGTCATTGGTTATTTTACTGCCATGGTAGCAGAATTCCTTAACTTCATTGACTTCGTGACCATCAATCCTGATGTTAAGTTTCTCGTTGTTCTCATTTCTACTACTTCTCATTACCTTCGTCTTTCTCCGATTTACTCTCAAACCATACTGTGTACTCATTAGACTGTTCATTCCGTTCAGCAGATCATTTAATTCTCCTTCACTTTCACTCAGGATAGCAATGTCATCAGCGAGTAGTATCATTGATATCCTTTCACCTTGTATTTTAATTCCACTCCTGAACCTTTCTTTTATTTCCATCATTGCTTCCATCATTGTACAGATTGAAGAGTAGGGGCGAAAGGCTACAGCCTTGTCTTACACCCTTCTTAATACGAGCACTTCGTTCTTGATCGTCCACTCTTATTATTCCCTCTTGGTTGTTGTACATATTGTATATGAAGCGTCTCTCCCTATAGCTTACCCCTACTTTTTTCAGAATCTCGAACAGCTTGCACCAGTTTATATTGTCGAACGCTTTTTCGACAAATCCTATGAAAGTGTCTTGATTTTTCTTTAGCCTTGCTTCCATTATTAGCCGTAACGTCAGAATTGCCTCTCTCGTCCCTTTACTTTTCCTAAAGCCAAACTGATCGTCACCTAGCGCATTCTCAATTTTCTTTTCCATTCTTCTATATATTATTCTTATAAGCAGCTTCGATGCACGAGCTGTTAAGCTGATTGTGCGATAATTCTCGCACTTGTCAGCTCTTGCCGTCTTCGGAATTATGTGGATGATGCTTTTCCGAAAGTCAGATGGTACATCGCCAGACTCATATATTCTACACACCAACGTGAATAGTCGTTTTGTTGCCACTTCCCCAATGATTTTAGAAATTCTGATGGAATGTTATCTATCCATTCTGCCTTATTTGACCGTAAGTCCTCCAAAGCTCTTTTAAATTCCGATTCTAATACTGGATCCCCTATCTCTTCTAAATCGACTCCTGTTTCTTCTTCTATCACATCAGACAAGTCTTCACACTCATAGAGTCTTTCAATGTATTCTTTCCACCTATCTGCTCTCTCCTCTGCATTTAACAGTGGAATTCCCGTTGCACTCTTAATGTTACCACCGTTGCTTTTAATGTCACCAAAGGTTGTTTTGACTTTCCTGTATGCTGAGTCTGTCCTTCCGACAATCATATCTTTTTCGATGTCTTCACATTTTTCCTGCAGCCATTTCGTCTTAGCTTCCGTGCATTTCCTATTTATTTCATTCCTCAGCGACTTGTATTTCTGTATTCCTGATTTTCCCGGAACATGTTTGTACTTCCTCCTTTCATCAATCAACTGAAGTATTTCTTCTGTTACCCATGGTTTCTTCGCAACTACCTTCTTTGTACCTATGTTTTCCTTCCCAACTTCTGTGACTGCCCTTTTTAGAGATGTCCATTCCTCTTCAACTGTACTGCCTACTGCGCTATTCCTTGTTGCTGTATCTATAGCGTTAGAGAACTTCAAACGTATCTCGTCATTCCTTAGTACTTCCGTATCCCACTTCTTTGCATATTGATTCTTCCTGACTAATGTCTTGAACTTCAGCATACCCTTCATCACTACTATATTGTGATCTGAGTCTATATCTGCTCCTGGGTACGCCTTACAATCCAGTATCTGATTTCGGAATCTCTGTCTGACCATGATGTAATCTAATTGAAATCTTCCCGTATCTCCCGGCCTTTTCCAGGTATACCTCCTCCTCTTGTGATTCTTGAACAGGGTATTCGCTATTACTAGCTGAAACTTGTTACAGAACTCAATTAGTCTTTCTCCTCTTTCATTCCTTGTCCCAAGCCCATATTCTCCTGTAACCTTTTCTTCTACTCCTTCCCCTACAACTGCATTCCAGTCGCCCATGACTATTAGATTTTCGTCCCCCTTTACATACTGCATTACCTTTTCAATATCCTCATACGCTTTCTCTATCTGTTCATCTTCAGCTTGCGACGTCGGCATGTATACCTGCACTATCGTTGTCGGTGTTGGTCTGCTGTCGATTGTGATTAGAACAACCCCGTCACTGAACTGTTCACAGTAACACACCCTCTGCCCTACCTTCCTATTCATAACGAATCGTACACCTGTTATACCATTTTCTACTACTGTTGATATTACCCGATACTCATCTGACCAGAAATCCTTGTCTTCCTTCCACTTTACTTCACTGACCCCTATTATATCTAGATTGAGCCTTTGCATTTCCCTTTTCAGATTTTCTAGTTTCCCTACCACGTTCAAGCTTCTGACATTCCACGCCCCGACTCGTAGAACGTTATCCTTTCGTAGATTATTCAATCTTTTTCTCATGGTAACCTCCCCCTTGGCAGTCCCCTCCCGGAGATCCGAATGGGGGACTATTCCGGAATCTTTTGCCAATGGAGAGATCATCATGACACTTTTTCAATTACAGGCCACATGTCCTGTGGATACACGTTACGTGTCTTTAATGCAGTGGTTTCCATTGCCTTCTGCATCCCCATGTCGTTGATCATTGCTGATTCTTCCGCCTTTAGGGGCAATTTCCCACCCCTAGGACAAGAGAGTGCCCTGAACCTCTATCCGCTCCTCCGCCCTCTTTGACAAGGCCGTTGGAAGTCTTCGGCCGCCAATGCTGATTATTTATCAAAATTTAGGCAGTGGCGGTGATCGAACCCGGGACCGAAGACGTTTTGATTATGACTCAAAGACGCTACCCCTAGACCACGGGTACCCTGGCAGATAGATAATATACCACTGGATAAATATACAAAGCACGGCAAACTCAGCAGGATCAGACAGACAGCTGCAGCAAATGGCTATGACGACATACACAAATTCATGCAGTAACGGAAAAACGGTAATAAACCAACTGCTATACATAAAACAGGAAAGAAAGTGAGTGCCTGCTTTTGTAAGCAATCTATTTTATAAAATATCTGATATTTATAGGGCGCACAAAATTAACATCGCTTTCACAACCCTTAACAAACTACAACATACATCGCGGAAGAACATAAGCACACGGGCATTTAAACCCACATAAACAAGCAGTTACAAAGTGGTGTATAGCTCATACAAAGCACTCTATGTGGGCCGAACTGAGAGACTTTCCAGAAAGATACAACAACACATAAACGCCTACCACACAAACAATTATGCTAAATCACCAATATGCACCTAGCAGTTATTGAACAACAAAGCCTTGCAGAACTTGTTAGGAAAAAATACGCCGTGGGTGTGGATGGCTGAATGCCAATTTGCATACGATAATATTAAGGAGGCTCTGATTCATTCAGAAATATGAAATCACCCCGACATAGCAAAGGAGTTTTGTCTAGCGACAGATGGATCATTCGAGGTCCAGCCGTGTATTCCCGCAGTGCGAGAAGGCGTATTCAGCAACGAAAATCAAAGCATTAGCAGTGAATTGGACATAAAAAAAGTTTCACTACTATGTGCATTGCAAAAGAATAAAAGATTTTTGTGATCATCAGTCAATAAACTTTTTGCTCACATGGAAAGCTGTTACATGCGAGAATAGCTTATTGGGCTCTATTCCTACAAGAATGTGATATCGAAATAAATCATATAAAAGTCAGCGCCAGTGTGGTAGCTGATGCACTACCGCGTCTGTCTCAGAGGCTTCCAAATTTACAAACTCGCAGAACAAGCTGCGAGTTACAGTGTTCTGCTAACCAAACTCTGTCAAATGTACGGCAGTATAGATGTATGTGTAGGAATATAAATAGTCCACAAAATGAAGATGAGAAATGGAAACCCATCATTCAGAAAATAAAAACTAATCCGAATAGTGAAGTGACTAAATAGTCTGGAATTGAAAATGACATCCTCTTTCACTGTAAAGAGAGTGATGAGGATAGGCGGTCTGTCAGCGTCCCTTCTAATTCAAGACAGTATTTAATTTAGTACACTCGTAGAGTTTGGGGTAATCTCGGAATAGACAAATGCACCAGAAAAGTTGCAGGTTATTATTACTTCCCAAATCCAAAATGGATGGTACACCAGCTCATACGGACTTGTACAATTTGCCAAAAAACCAAACATGTGAATATTTCCACAAATATTGCACTGCATCCCATAATACTCACAAAACCCCTCGAGCTCACATCAGTTGATGTCAATGGTCCCCAACCAACATCTTGTGATAGAGCTAAACATTTGGTAGCAGTCTATAACGTTTTCTCGATGTACTGAAAGTTGTACCCCAGAAGAACCACTACAGCAGCTCCTATTATACCAAAATTACTTACTGATTATTTGACAAATGTCGTCTGACAATACGTCCTACTTCCCCAGTGCTAAATTGAAAGGTTTCTTGAAGGAACAGAATGTTAAACAGGTATTAATACCAAGAATTCATCCGCAAAGTAGCCCGGAAAATAGCCCGTGTTCGAGGAATTTAACTGCCTTATGTGAACCGAACCGACAACCCTAGACAACATACAAGATGTGTAAACTATGTGCGTGAATTTTAGAAAATACACAACGATTCGCCACATTCTTCCACTGTGGACACCACAGCGGGGATTATGTTAGCTGCTAACGAAGAGAATGAATGGACAACCCTGATACATAAACTAGTCAGAGTAGAAGTAACTGGGGAGGCAAAGATCAGACAAACTTTAATTAAGTCAACTTAAGAAGCAGAAAAATACAAAAGGAAGTCTGATAATAACGCAAAGAGAGTAAGAGATAATGGAATTAGAGAATTAGTGTTCCTACAAACCCATCCCAAGGCTTCACGCCTTAAAAGATGGAACAAAATATGGCAACTTTTGTACACTGGTCCCTGCAAGATTGTAGAGATAACCCGTGGGAGCAGCTAAAGGCTGGCACAAGCTGACATTATGACCGTTAAATATCTGTACCCATATAAAAACTTGAAAAAAATTATGGAATAACTTGCAGAAAGAAGTGTTAGATTTCTCTATGATAATGTTTGTTTTATTTTTATATTTATTGTTGTTCATCATGTAAACATCACTAGTACGTAAGTAGTAGATAGTAGATTTTTATGTTGTGTTGTTGTGGTCTTCAGTCCTGAGACTGGTTTGATGCAGCTCTCCATGCTACTCTATCCTGTGCAAGCTTTTTCATCTCCCAGTACCTACTGCAACCTACATCCTTCTGAATCTGCTTAGTGTATTCATCTCTTGGTCTCCCTCTACGATTTTTACCCTCCACGCTGCCCTCCAATACTAAATTGGTGATCCCTTGATGCCTCAGAACATGTCCTACCAACCGATCCCTTCTTCTGGTCAAGTTGTGCCACAAACTTCTCTTCTCCCCAATCCTATTCAATACTTCCCCATTCGTTACGTGATCTACCCATCTAATCTTCAGCATTCTTCTGTAGCACCACATTTCGAAAGCTTCTATTCTCTTCTTGTCCAAACTATTTATCGTCCATGTCTCACTTCCATACATGGCTACACTCCATACGAATACTTTCAGAAATGACTTCCTGACACTTAAATCAATACTGGATGTTAACAAATTTCTCTTCTTCAGAAACGCTTTCCTTGCCATTGCCAGCCTACATTTTATATCCTCTCTACTTCGACCATCATCAGTTATTTTGCTCCCCAAATAGCAAAACTCCTTTACTACTTTAAGTGTCTCATTTCCTAATCTAATACCCTCAACATCACCCGACTTAATTCGACTACATTCCATTATCTTCGTTTTGCTTTTGTTGATGTTCATCTTATATCCTCCCTTCAAGACACCATCCATTCCGTTCAACTGCTCTTCCAAGTCCTTTGCTGTCTCTGACAGAATTACAATGTCATCGGCGAACCTCAAAGTTTTTATTTCTTCTCCATGGACCTTAATACCTACTCCGAATTTTTCTTTTGTTTCCTTTACTGCTTGCTCAATATACAGATTGAACAACATCGGGGAGAGGCTACAACCCTGTCTTACTCCCTTCCCAACCACTGCTTCCCTTTCATGTCCCTCGACTCTTATAACTGCCATCTGGTTTCTGTACAAATTGTAAATAGTCTTTCGCTCCCTGTATTTTACCCCTGCCACCTTTAGAATTTGAAAGAGAGTATTCCAGTCAACATTGTCAAAAGCTTTCTCTAAGTCTACAAATGCTAGAAACGTAGGTTTGCCTTTCCTTAATCTTTCTTCTAAGATAAGTCGTAAGGTCAGTATTGCCTCACGTGTTCCAGTGTTTCTACGGAATCCAAACTGATCTTCCCCGAGGTTGGCTTCTACTAGTTTTTCCATTCGTCTGTAAAGAATTCGTGTTAGTATTTTGCAGCTGTGACTTATTAAGCTGATAGTTCGGTAATTTTCACATCTGTCAACACCTGCTTTCTTTGGGATTGGAATTATTATATTCTTCTTGAAGTCTGAGGGTATTTCGCCTGTTTCATACATCTTGCTCACCAGATGGTAGAGTTTTGTCAGGACTGGCTCTCCCACGGCCGTCAGTAGTTCCAATGGAATATTGTCTACTCCGGGGGCCTTGTTTCGACTCAGGTCTTTCAGTGCTCTGTCAAACTCTTCATGCAGTATCATATCTCCCATTTCATCTTCATCTACATCCTCTTCCATTTCCATAATATTGTCCTCAAGTACATCGCCCTTGTATAGACCCTCTATATACTCCTTCCACCTTTCTGCTTTCCCTTCTTTGCTTAGAACTGGGTTTCCATCTGAGCTCTTGATATTCATACAAGTCGTTCTCTTATCTCCAAAGGACTCTTTAATTTTCCTGTAGGCGGTATCTATCTTACCCCTAGTGAGACAGGCCTCTACATCCTTACATTTGTCCTCTAGCCATCCCTGCTTAGCCATTTTGCACTTCCTGTCGATCTCATTTTTGAGACGTTTGTATTCCTTTTTGCCTGTTTCACTTACTGCATTTTTATATTTTCTCCTTTCATCAATTAAATTCAATATTTCTTCTGTTACCCAAGGATTTCTACTAGCCCTCGTCTTTTTACCTACTTGATCCTCTGCTGCCTTCACTACTTCGTCCCTCAAAGCTACCCATTCTTCTTCTACTGTATTTATTTCCCCCATTCCTGTCAATTGCTCCCTTATGCTCTCCCTGAATCTCTGTACAACCTCTGGTTCTTTTAGTTTATCCAGGTCCCATCTCCTTAAATTCCCACCTTTTTGCAGTTTCTTCAGTTTTAATCTACAGGTCATAACCAATAGATTGTGGTCAGAGTCCACATCTGCCCCTGGAAATGTCTTACAATTTAAAACCTGGTTCCTAAATCTCTGTCTTACCATTATATAATCTATCTGATACCTTTTAGTATCTCCAGGGTTCTTCCATGTATACAACATTTTTATGTTATGTAACATTTTAAATGTAGTTGTTAATAGAATTCCCAACGCGCAACTACAACAGAAATCAGTCTACACAAATAATGTATATTGCATTTAAGAATTTAATCGAAAAAGATTTTCAAACCTTTTTAATTATGTCTCTTGTATGATATTCTGAACAGGGATAGAACATCATTAATTGCTATTTGCTTGAAACGAGAATTGCTGATAGATAATCTATCCTTTAATTCAAATTCTTTTTCTTAAAAATTTCAATGAGAATACCAATATACATATATTTTATTTTAATATGTAAACCTAGAATATAAGAACCTCAGGGTAAGTTTCATTTTGTACACACAATTAAACAATGATTCATTATTTACTAAAATGTCCTTGTATGCCCTGACAGACATTACAAGATGCCCCGTGGATTGAAACTTGCTGGCAGATTAAAACTGTAGGCCGGACCGAGCTCGAACTCGGGACCTTTTCCTTTCGCGGGCAAGTGCTCTACCATCTGAGCTACCCAAGCACGACTCACGCCAACTCCTCACAGCTTTACTTCTGCCGGTACCTCGTCTCCTACCTTCCAAACTTGACAGAAGCTCTCCTGCAAAAAAGTAGAGAACTTGCCCGCGAAAGGCAAAGGTCCCGAGTTCGAGTCGGTCCGGCACACAGTTTTAATCTGCCAGGAAGTTTCGTATTAGCGCACACTCCGCTGCGGAGTAAAAATCTCATTCTGGAAACAGCCCCCAGGCTGTGGCTAAGACATGTCTCCGTTGTTCTGCAACGTTTGCAGGAGAGCTTCTGTAAAGTTTGGAAAGTAGGAAACGAGGTACTGGCAGAAACTGTGAGGACGGGGCGTGAGTCGTGCTTGGCTAGCTCAGATGGTTACCGCCGGCTCCCACGCCAGACACGTGCTCTGCTGCAGGACAACAAACTGCGTCGCTTGGATATGCTCCTCAGAACACGTTATGTCAACACCTATCTTGTCTCAAAACTGAACTATTTTGCGCATATCCTCCCCTTGACGGCTACGATGGCCGACAGATTTCAAGCAGCATATGGACATTTCGTAAGCACTGGTCTGGTTTTTAAAGTCCGATAAGCCACCCTGACACTGCCGCAGCGGGCGGGCGGTATCGGTTTAGTTCATGTATATAACTGTGCGCGATCGCTTTATCTCAACACTATGCGTCGCACGTGGACGTCTGCCCACGCCACTCTGACGGGCACCCTGATAGAGGAAGTGGCTCCACACTCTCTGCATCCCCCGGTTTCTGTAGGACACATTTCACCGGCACTCACCCACATCAGAGAGTTCTTGATTGACTTCAGCTACTTACGGTCAGAACTTCCGACGACACGGAAGCACAGCACGAAAGACTATTATCGCCTCTATCAACAGCAGCAACCTGTAAATACGGTCGCCCACAGACATCCTGAAGTTGCCTGGAACACGGTGTGGCGAGCGGTACACACGCCTTTTCTACCTACGACGATGCGTTCATTGTGGTACGTGGTTGTGAATGGGAAGTTCGCTACTCATCAGAGGCTACATTCCATACATCTGACAGACGACCCCTTATGTCAGACATGCTCAGTCGCTGACAGGGATGCATACCGCCTGACGTGTGACGCGACCAGCGAGTGCTGGCTACTGACGCAGCGCATGCTGGCATTACTCTTGCGGCGATTGCCGGAGTCTATCTCCCCTGATGATATATTGCACCCCGACGGAGTATACTTTCCATCAACCAGGACGAACGCCGTTAACTGACTAAAAGGTATGGCCCTTTACTACATATTTTGCGATGCTCCCAAAGGCACAATCGACTTTTGGTCCCTACTGATGACGACACATGCAGCTTTCAGCCACCACCCGAAGTACAGAACTCGTTTCGCAAATTATTTAGGTTCATTATTTGCGGATCCTCCTGCTCACTGGGGCGTTCCGGGTATGCGACGCTGAAAATGAAGAAGAATCCTGGAGCACATTGATCCTCTACGGACGGAATAGGGGGGAACCCTTCCCAACAGACGAGAAGACGACTCGGACGCTCGGCTACGGCAGTTGTAGGATCTTTCTTTGTAATGAAACAAAAATAAATCTATAAATACAATACAAAATGAAATTTAAAAAGAATTAAAAATGTTCTAAAAATTAAAGAAAGAAATAAATAAAACAACATCGACAAACCCACTACACCCTCTTCCTGATCCTTCGATCCTCGAATTCGAACACGTTGCTTGAGCGTGGCGGCGGGATGGCCAGGCTTCGGATGTCGACCCCTGCCCTACACGTCGTCCTGCTCCTGCAGCGGTTCCCTAAAAACAAAAAAAAAAAAACAAAAAAAGCCTTGCCCTCAAAAGGCAAGGGTCCCGAGTTCGAGTCTCGGTCCGGCACACAGTTTTAACCTTCCAGGAAGTTTCATATCAGCGCACACTCCGCTGCAGAGTGAAAATCTCATTTGCCCCATGGATGATCAGAGTCTGAATTGCTTTGAGGTAAAAGTTTTTCTTACCGGATCTAATGGCAGTTTTGCTGATTAGTTTTCACTTTTCTAATGTTGTCCCAGCAACAACATTATTCGCAATTAGGCACAGGGAACTTGCTTTCGTGAGTAAACAGGAACATGCACTTGTGTTCTCTCACATGTGATTGTATTCTTGAACATGAAAAATGATACACTGGCCATTATTTTGTAAAGGTCAACCCAGAAACTTGATTGGCAGAATCCAGACGGTCAATTGGTCAGGGAACACAGAGTGGAGAGATACATATGTAAGCTTATGTGAGCACATTACGTATCCAGAAAATATTATATACACATCTGTATGATTACAAAATGCGACAATAAAGTACAGATGACTAATATACGTATATCATGGAATTATGAACTGTATGTAAAAAGATGTCATAAGTGACGTAAGAAAAACTGTATGTTCGAATTATAAAGAACCAACAGTGCTAGTGTCAGTGACATGTGAACAAACTCAAAAGCGAGGAAATTTTCCGTTGAGTGTGATGCATTAAAAACTTGCAGTGCAGCAGATGTGTTGAGACTTGCAGAACAGACTGTTAGAGCGACAGCGCAACACTAATTCGTAAACCTTTGGGTAACGGCGTTGCTAAAAATAAATTATGAAAGCCTTTTAATGCAAAATAAACATTTCCGCGGCTCATATGGCAGTGCAGATATTTGCAGCCGCCATTGAGTACTTCTATTGCGAATAATCTTCATAGAGACTGTGAAAACTGTGAAACTAATGTTCAATGTTTTCAGAGCAATAACTAATTTTAAATATGTGATCGAATGCCTTGAACTGGATCCAGCTGGTGCGATATTTCTACAATTAACCTGTACAAACATCATAAAACTTCACAAACAAATGTGATAAACATTTCTATGTGACACTAACAGTGTATTATTATGCGTGGGAGCTTTCCAGTGGATATTATGTCATAAAGAAATTCTGATGCCACTCTGGAAATTTTCTTGTTCGCAGTTCTGCATGAGCTGTTCCCAAGGTAAGGAAGAAGCAGTGATAAGCTTTTGCAGCCGGTCCGGATGCTGTGTTCCTAACTTCAGTCTCACCGCCAATGGCTGCTCACTGCGCGTTCGCTCTCCAGGAGGGCTACAGACCCAGTCACCAGCGGGGCAGACGGCTTCTTCCAGATCATCAACGACACACGGTGACGTCCGGATTTTAAAACTTGTTGTTAATATATTAATCTTGTATATTAAGAACTTAGAACAACGAATTATATTGTATAACGACTTGAACATTACTATCTCGTCAAAAACATATCAACGACAAAACATTTAAAATGAACTATATTGTGCTAGTGAGCACTGAACAGCTCAACAAATTTATGAGTAGCTAATAAAACTTTACTTGTAACTTACTGAGCAAATGAACTATATACCTTGCTATTGTGGGAAAAAATTAAAACATTTTATGATTCGTTAATCAAAGTATAATTATCCACTACCTTGCACATTGATTACACACTGTGCCAGGTGGCACTGAACAAGTTAACCATTTTAATGAATCCTTCGTCAAAAATTTTACAGTCCTGGAGCTTTGGAAATTAAACCCACACGAGGAAGCAGTTACAAAATGGTGCGTAGTTCATACAAAGCTCTCTATTAGGGGCAAACTGAGAGACTTCCCAAGAAGATACAACACATAAACGCCTACCACACAAACAATTATGCTAAATCATCAATATGCACATACAGTGAGTACACTGGCCACACATTCCATGGTATCAGGAACGATCTTCATGTATTACATGAAATGATCAGAGGACACAAAATGCACTTATACGAATAACCAGAAACGTGGAAAAGTACATGGTAACGGGAAGCTCAGCGACAAACTAAAAAGTAATAATGTAAATCTCTTAATAAGTTTCTTCAATGTGAAATGCTTGTTTTATGAATATAAATGGACTAAGTTACCTGAAAAGCGTCATTAACTATGCTGAGTAACCAATAAATACTAAATATGCTATACAAATTTACCCTAGCACAAATATGCTTATAAATATTAAATTTTTATTGTATGTACTATCGTAGCAAATGACAGAAGTTTTATTTTGGCAGTTAAGAGTTTTCGAATACAGACAACTGACTGTGTAAATATTAGATCCTTGTGTTGTGTATATTCTTGTGCTTTTTGTGCCAGACAAATACATATTCACCAGTGATGTAAGTAAAAATATCAGTGTGATGATTTAGATACACAACTCCCTTAAGTTACACACTGAAAGAAATTAATCTAGATAAATAAGATAATTCTCACTTATTTTTCTGTCTCTTTTTTAATTCGACTATAAGTTTCGATCACTCTGGGTATTCTTCAGATCTAAGTAATTGCATCAGCAACCCATCTTGCCTACTCAGAACAACAGAACAGAGTACTATACTCTGATATATTGCTCTGAGTAGATAAGACAGGTTGCTAATGCAGTTACTTCGATCTGAAGATGATGCAGAGTGATCGAAACATATAATTGAACTAAAAAAGTGTGCAATTGACACGGAACAGTAAATGAGAATAATTTTAAATACCTACTGTATACAGTTGCTGAATTCTCTCAAGACGGTTATGTCAACAATGGTGATAAATTAATCTTTCTGTACAGAGATATATTTCACACCCAGCAAATAAACCTCAAGCTCCAAAATAATTTATAATTAAAAATTAACCTTCATGTATCTGTAAAGTACCAGTTGACGGCAGCATACTACGGAATCACAAAGTACTAATGGATATCAGTAAAAAGGGACTGAAATAGAAAAATTATTTTATAAATTGTGTTGGTATCTTTCGACTGTCAGCAGAAAGGGGAAGGGTTTTTAAATGTTTTAAAACTGTTATTGCTACTAAACAGTTACGATGAATCTTGTGAAATGTTGTGAAAAGTCCTGAGGGATTAAAAACTGATGTCAGTGTTCGACTACTGATTCGGCACATCGTTTCAATCTGTCAGGAATTTTAGTTCAGCAATTGGCAGTAATTAAAAAAGTAACTAGCTTCCCGGTACATCTCAGGAGACTACATGATAGTGACTTCCTCTGCCATGACCAACACTGAGCAATAGTACTGAAGGGGAACGTGGTCAGCAAGCTGCTTCTCCAGCCGATAATGACGATTCTAGACGCGAAATTGGAGCAGTTAGTTTTCCCTCATATAACGCTCCCGAGGGTGAGTGCACGCTGTTACATTCTTCCACGAAAGGTAAATTTTTGTCGGTCGTGGAAATCGAACCTGAGTCCAGCATGTAGCCAGACTGTACAGTCGCAGTCGCAGAGTCAGACTATACGACACACAATGTTGCAATAAAACAAGCGTGCTGTGGTGATAGCTTATTTGACGGAGGTGATTACTTTCACGGGGAGCAATCAACTTCTGAAAATGATCGCTTGTATGGATATGCGCATTTGGGCAGCAAATGGTGTTGGATAACGAAATAAACAGCGGAGTGGAATGGAAGGTATGTAAGTTACCAATTTTAAATGCGCATTAAACTGAAAGGGATCGTTTCGCTCATTAACTGAATGGTCACGAACTTTCACATTTATGCATCGACATGAGGATAGTAATTTTTGCACGAATTGCTAACTGTTAAGAGCTGTTGACAATGATTAGTTTTCTCGCGAGCAATAGGCTTACGTTGCAGAGGAATCGCTGAACGTGTTTTTTCCAGTGTTATACTACGTATTACCGAGGTGGCACTTTCAATGCAGATTTCGCAACTCAGTAAATGATTATGCTCACCAGTGAACGCAATGCTGCATATCAACACATCAAACAAATATTTGGTGCAACTTACGGGATTTAGAGAGTTAGTAGCATTTCTTACCGTACGTTAATCTCATAGGAGTGTGCAGCGGCTTTTTACCAATGTGTTTTCTCTTTCTGCGAAGTGGAAGTAAGGAAGACAAAATGGTTAGAGGAAGACCGCAGAGAAGTACTGGTCCGCTAGGAGCTGTCGTGTGATCCCCACTTTCATTGTTTGTATTTGATGAACTAGCTCAGTATAGGACTCATATAACCTGAGCTGAACTGTCCATCATCTTTTCCCGAAAGTATAGCGTATTCAGATTTGTTCAAATGTGAGTAACAATGATAGTGAATATTTTGACTAAACATATTGAAGAATTTGTCGTACATTTGAGTAGCTGCTCAGCTGTGAACTGGACTAACCATTGCAAAAAGATTTTCGCATGCTTAGGTTTCCAAGTGACGCTGAACGAAGAAAGTGATGGCCCATAAATTGGCACAGAAACAATTGGGAGCCAGGACCAGGCACTCAGTTGTGTGTTGTAAATATATGTTAATGAAAGTAGTTATAAACATGAAAGCAGTCGTATACAATTTCTTATCTTCTCCCAGTCGAAAACTATACTGAAGCAATTCGTCTCAGAGTTTTTCGATTCCTGAAATATTTTCGGAATCGACAAAGTGGAGAGGAATGTTTATTGTGATGTATTTATATGTCGGTATCATAGACACAAATACACAGACCTCGCTGTCGAGCAAGAACTAATTTAATGAACAAAAGATGACATAAAATGTTAGTTTTGGGTAATAGGCTCATATGAACATATTTCTAGGGATGAATTCATGCATGGTACAATTCTAGGGCCTTTATAGTGATATGGCCTTTCAGTTTTCGCTGTGGTTAGATTCAAGCTATGAGGAGGGAATGTTGTGTACTTATCATAGTATGAAGGCTTTCACGACCGGATGACATATCTTCCGGTAAACCTTCCGGGATGTAAGGTCGTGGTCCATATCATGTGTAACTCTGGTCACGCCCACTTTCTACGATACATAAGTCGCTCTCAGACGTCCGACCCGTCAGTCGGCAAGACTCACCGGAGGAGAAACACCCCTCTGAAGATGTCCAGCGCAGCTCTGGACGAAACGTTAGGAGCTGAAGAGTTTCATGGACCACGACCTTACATCCCGGAAGGTTTACCAGAAGATATTGTGTACTTAATCCCCACGATTACATTTTTAATGTTGCACCTTGATACTTAGTAAAGAACCTGCACGTTTTATGCTTGAACATGTGAGGATACTGAAAAAGTTAACGTAGAGCACCCATTTCACTTTTGTTAAAAAGTATATAAAAAATCTGGGACAGTTAGAAAAAAACGGGAAAAAATAATATACTAACAAAAGTTAATGGACATAGAAGTTTACCTTTGCATCATGGAGTCAGATGATCCCAAATGATTTTTGACAATTATTCTGCCGCACTGTCACCATACTTTTTACTTTTATGTGTTTCATCAAGATGTGCATTTTTGTTTGAACACTCATACATTGTTTCTTCCGTTTAACGTGAGTCACAATATCGGAACTTCCACCATATCAATAGCGAAATTTGATTTGGACAACGTACGTACTACAGTTACCCCACTACCAGTGATAAAACTAATCTCACTGTTGTACAAGTGGCTCTACCTAGCGTATATACTTACGCAAAGCTCAGTTATTAACTGTATATCAGACATCCGGCAGCGTAAAATACTTTAGCCAAGGCGAATGAAAAAAGCGGGACATTTGAGCGTTCCCAAAAAAGCTTGTGAGATAGCGGAACATTTTGGAAAAAAGCAGGATTGTCCCGGAAAAAACGGGACGAACGGACACCCTAGGTTAACCACCCACAAGGTAAACATTGACGAATTCTCAGAGTTGGGCAAAACATGGCGGACGATTCAGCCTAATATTTGGAAGCTCTAGGTCAGTATGAGATGTCATAGGACTTCTCCGGAAGTCAGAATTGTAGGCGATGCTGGCGCACAATTATGGGAGGAATTTTTTCAAAGTGAACACAATAAGAACACTCGGCTACACAACGAGGGGAAATTCCCTTCTGCTCCTGCCTCATGTAGAGGCTATCAGCTGGAAGGCATACTTCGTCTCGGATTGACGTGAGTTTTTTTGTCAGGCAAGTTCGCCCAGCTAAACGGACATAATTCTATGAACTAAAGCGAGAATATTTAGATGAATACAAATAGGAATGTAAAGACCCTTTTGTCCCCTAAATTCTTACATATTTTTTGCACAGTGGATTGCAATGCTAGACAACCACACTCCAGCAATGACTATTCATGTTCATATTTGCGGATTTGTTGCCAGAGAGCATCAGTGACCACATTCACTGTCGCTGTATTTCAGTCAATGTTCCCCCTCTCTATGTCTTCCTCTTTCTTGCTCTGTATGTCTACCTCATCCAGCCATCTATATCTCCTACCCAGCTTGTCCATTTCCTGCACCCCCTTCTATCTGACTATATCTTCCTCCCCCTCCATGTGATCATATCTTCCTTCCCCTCTCTCTTTCTTTCTGCATCTCTTCCTTTTCCATCTTCCTACCACCGCTCTACTCCTTCCACCTGCCTCATGCATCTTCCCCTCCTCCCCTCTCTCTGTCAATTTCGTCCTCCCCCTCGTTCTGTCCAACCACTTCTCTATCTGCCTCAACCTGTCCCCAGCCGAGATCATTGGCATGTGTAGTCCCTACAATACAGTTCAATAAAGCAGGCCAATATTAATTCCACAACACGCCAGTCATGTACAGCAGGCTACACACCAGGGGCTTCAAAATCATTTATTTGCCCCTGATATAAGGGCTGTCATGAAAAGCATGTTGATAAAGCAGGCCTATACTACTCCAACACAACAGGCATGTCATGCAGTGCAGCCTATATGTTGAATCCTGGGAAACTCTTCTTTACCCCTGACATGTAGGTTGCCTGCAAAACAGGTTGATTTGGCAAGCCGATACTGTTCCCATGTGACTTCCCTCCATTGGGATAATTCCAAAGCTACTTCTACATAAGGCAAATTCGCCTGATTAGGAATAACATGTTGAGATATGGTTGCTATGAAGTTCTAGATCCAGTGACTGAGGGAGTCTGATATCTTTTACACCCATATGTTATTCACTAGACATCGTATGGGACTGTACAGAATATTTTGCGGAAATGAAGGAATACGATGTCAGCGATTTCAGGGATGAATAGAGCTGATTCAGTTTTGGAAGATAATTGTTTGCAAAATCTCTGTTGTTTCTTTCTCTTCCCTTTCTCTAAAAGGATTATAATAGATGAACATAAATGTGTTGCATAATTCCACAACAGGTTGACACTAGCGATATAGACCTATGAGAACACTATCTGACCAAAAGTATCTGTATACCTATTAGTTCAAATGGTTCAAATGACTCTAAGCACTATGGGACTTAACATTTGAGGTCATCAGTGCCCTCGACTTAGAACTACTTAAACCTAACTAACAAAAGGACATCACACACATCCATGCCAGAGGCAGGATTCGAACCTGTGGCCATAGCAGCAGCACGGTTCCAGACTAAAGCGCCTACAACCGCTCGGCCACAGCGACCGGCATATCTATTAGTGGACATTAATATGGAAACTAGGCTACAACATCAGAATCGCAGTATGAAATGTGACTTGGTAATACTGAAGTCTGCTAGTGTCCACTGGTTCTGGTAATAATTTACACACAATACATTGCCATTCAAGTATCACTTTCTTACATTATAGAGTTCACAGTAAGTACATGTATCAAGTTATCTTTCATACACATCGGGATCATCAGGTGAGTGTTCTACGCTGTACTGCAGGTTCTGCCTCTTGTAGGATGCCTTCAACCGCAAATCGAGACATTTGCCTTAGTGATACCCAAAGGAAGCGTTAATCTGTTCGCGTTCTTCATGATTTAATCTAACGTTTGTAGTCGTGTACTCTTCTTTTAGTAATTCTTGATCTTTATCGGTTTCACTGAGGTGTTACTGGATGAGTGATTTATTCACCCACATGTTCTTTACCTTTTCTCATGTTTGTATATTGTGAACGCGAGTTCATGTATCTTATCAACAAAATTTTTTCAGTGTAAATTTATTTGCTGTAATTGCATGCTTATGGTGATAATTAATTTATCTCCGAACGTTATCGTCTTGTGTGAATCCTGCCTGAGTGCATAAAGCTATATGTTCCTTTTCGTGCTCTTTCACCTTCCATACGATTAATTGATATGTTCAGAGTTGTGTTATTTTAACGTGACCAGTAAGCTGTTTCATGCTCAGGCTGCAGTCAGTTATTGAATTAGGATGTTACACCTTACTTCTCATACATGAATTTAAAAATAAATTTTCTCACTGAAAACGAAAACAGTATGTTACGTCAGATTTTTTCTGACTTACCATGCAGTTTCCTTTATTGCAATATGTACCCTACTGGCCATTAAAAGTGCTACACCAAGAAGAAATGCAGATGATAAACGGGTATTCATTGGTCACATATATTATACTAGAACTGACATGTGATTACATTTTCACGCAATTTGGGTGTATAGATACTGAGAAATCAATACCCAGAACAACCACCTCTGGCCGTAATAACGGTCTTGATACGCCTGGGCATTGAGTCAAACAGAGCTTGGATGGCGTGTACAGGTACAGCTGCCCATGCAACTTCAACACGATACCACAGTTCATCAAGAGTAGTGACTGGCGTATTGTGACGAGCCAGTTGCTCGGCCACCATTGACCAGACGTTTTCAATTGGTGAGAGATCTGGAGAATGTGCTGACCAGGGCAGCAGTCGAACATTTTCTGTATCCAGAAAGGCCCGTGCAGGACCTGCAACATGCGGTCGTGTATTATCCTGCTGAAATGTAGGGTTTCGCAGAGATCGAATGAAGGGTAGAGCCACGGGTCGTAACATATCTGAAATGTAACGTCCACTGTACAAAGTGCCGTCAATGCGAACAAGAGGTGACCGAGACGTGTAACCAATGGCACCACATACCATGACAATTTTGGTAAACATTTTTGGAATACAGTGATCAATTGTTATATTTAGATTAAAGTTCAGTCTTGATCACGTTATGTCTGTTTTAATGGGTAACCGGTTTCGGTTTTTTCTATAAAACCATCATCAGACCCATTGGCTCCCTTGGGTTGGTAGGTGGAGCTCTCCTTGCTGCTGTGCGGTCAACTGATCAGTTGACTGCACAGCAGCAAGGAGAGCTCCACCTACCAACCCAAGGGAGCCAATGGGTCTGATGATGGTTTTATAGAAAAAACCGAAACCGGTTACCCATTAAAACAGACATAACGTGATCAAGACTGAACTTTAATCTAAACATACCATGACGCCGGGTGATACGCCTGTATGGCGATGACGAATAAACGCTTCCAATGTGCGTTCACCGCGATGTCGCCAAACACGGATGCCACCATAATGATGCTGTAAACAGAACCTGGATTCATCCGAAAAAATGACGTTTTGCCATTCGTGCACCCAGGTTCGTCGTTGAGTACACCATCACAAGCGCTCCTGTCTGTGATGCTGCGTCAAGGGTAACCGCAGCCATGGTCTCCGAGCTGATAGTCCATGCTGCTGCAAACGTCGTCGAACTGTTCGTGCAGATGTTTGTTGTCTTGCAAACGCCCCTGTCTGTTGACTCAGGGATCGAGACGTGGCTGCACGATCCGTTACAGCCATGCGGATAAGATGCCTGTCATCTCGACTGCTAGTGATACGAGGCCGTTGGGATCCAGCACGGCGATCCGTATTACCCTCCTGAACCCACCGATTCCGTATTCTGCTAACAGTCATTGGATCTCGACCAACGCGAGCAGCAATGTCGCGATACGATAAACCGCAATCGCGATAGGCTACAATCCGATCTTTATCGAAGTCAGAAACGTGATGGTACGCATTTCTCCTCCTTACACGAGGCGTCACAACAACGTTTCACCAGGCAACGCCGGTCAACTGCTGTTTGTGTATGAGAAATCAGTTGGAAACTTTCCTCATGTCAGCACGTTGTAGGTGTCGCCACCGGCGCCAGCCTTGTGTGAATGGTCTGAAAAGCTAATCATTTTAGTAGTGTAGTAGACTGAATGCTTATGTTTTCTCAGAAAATTCCAGCGTTGTTTTTAGAAGCTGCAGAAAGGGGCAATGATAGTAGTGGAAAATAATCTGAGAATGAGCACTCGGGTGGGAGTGCCTTCCCCACGTTTCATTAATTTACCACATATTTTATCGTGTGATTACGTGAATTGATTTTGCATAGCTTGATTGAATAAATTTAAGCCCTTGAAATTTGATTATGGAGTCATAATGAATTTTCAGTTCAGTCTGATCTTTAATGTATAAAGAAAGACTTGGGCCTGTAATTTACACAGAGGTGACAAAAGTCATGGGACTGCGATATGCACATACATAGATGGTGGTAGCACCGCCTTACACAATGTATAAAAGAGCAGGTCATTGACGCAGCTGTCAATAATATGTCATTAATAAGTTGAATCATATGTAAGGGTTTCCGAAATGTTTGTGGCCCACGACAGGAATGAACAGACATTGAATGTAGAATGGTACTTTGCGCTAGAAGCACGGGACAGTCCACTTCGGAAATCGTTAGGAAACTCAGTATTTCGAGATCAACACTGTCAACAGTGTGCCAAGAATACCAAATTTCAGGCATTACCTCTCACCACGAACAACGCAGTGGCAGACGTCCTTCACTTAACGACTGAGAGCAGCGGCGTTTGCATAGAGTTGTGAGTGCTAACATACACGCAACAGTACAGGAAATGACTGCAGAAATGAATGTGGGACGTACGAGGAGCGATCCGTTAGGACAGTGTGGCGAAATTTCGCGTGAATGGGCTGTGGTAGCAGACGACCGACGCGAGTGTCTTTACTAACAGCACGACAATGCCTTCTGCATCTCTCCTAGCCTTATGACCATATCGGTTAGGCCCTAGGATATTGAACCACCGTGGTCTGTTCGTATGAGCTCAAATTTCAGTTGGTAAAAATTAATGGTAGGGTTCGAGTGTCGCGCAGACTCCACGAAACCATGGACCCAAGTTGTCAACAAAGCATTGTTCAAGCTGTGTTGGCTCCTTACTGATGTGAGATGTGTTTACATAGAATAGACTGGTTCCTCTGGTCCCATTGAACAGATGATTAACTGAAAATGGTTATGTTCCGCTACTTGGAGACCACCTGCAACCATTCACGTTCCCAAACAACGTCGTCATGTCACCGGGCCAGAATTGTTCATGATTGGTATGAAGAACATTGTGGACAATTTGAGCGAGTGATTTGGCCACACAGATCGCCCGACATGAATTCTATCTAACATTTATGGGATCTAATCGAGGGATCAGTTAGTGTAAAACATTCTACAGTGACAACAGTTTTGCAATTATAGACGGCTATAGAGGCAGAACGGCTCGGTATTTCTACAGGGGACTTTTAACGACTTGTTGAGTCCAGGTCACGTCGAGTTGCTGCACTACGCCGGATAAATGGAGGTCCGACACGATATTAGGTTGTATCCCATGCCGGCCGGTGTGGCCAAGCGGTTCTAGGCGCTTCAGTCTGGAACCGCACGACCATGCCTCGGGCATGGATGTGTGTGATGTCCTTAGGTTAGTTAGGTTTAAGTATTTCTAAGTTCTAGGGAACTGATGACCTGAGATGTTAAGTCCCATAGTGCTCAGAGCCATTTGAACCATTTGATGTATCCCATGACGTCGGTGTATAACAGTTCATACCTTACGTAAGTGGCTTAAACACCAAAAACGCATGTGCATTTACACCCGTACCAATGAGGCAAGAGGTTATGTTACAGTCTTAGTGCCAACATTAGATTCTGTTATTTGTTGGATCTTATGTTGGTTTCCAACCCGCAGCCAGTACAATGCTGCCTTGTCTCTAGCCCTGATATCCACAGGAAAGATGTCTAATATGACAAACAGTGCGCCGATGGGAGTGGTGCCGAAGGCTCCGCTCATCAGCAAGAGCACACCCATCTGCGGCTGCCACTGGGTGATTCTGCACCACTGGTAACACAGCCGGTACGCCCACGCGCTTGCCGCAGGGCCAACTATTGAGGACAAAATGGCATTGTGGCACGGCATGCAGGAGAAGCTTATAGTTCATTGTACAGGCACGTGCTGTCTTCTACACAATGTTCTGCGCTTTGCGTAACTTGAACTGTTTGGGCCATGAAAGTTTATATCTTATCCAGCAATACTCTAAAGTAACGTGATGTATTCCTACGACATATCAGAAACCCGTCCAAGGTACCGTAGAATTTCTTGTGAATGGTAGGTGCCCTTTCAACAAATGTAAGTGGCCTTAGGTGCAGCTATAATTAATTCCTCTCAACGACATAATAAACTTTGTATAACCAGTTACGCTTCTATGAGTATTTTTTTTTATTTGAACTGTGTGTACGAGATATACCTGTATATAGTTCAAATAAAAAAAATACTCATAGCGAAGTAACTGGTTATACAAAGTTTATTACGTCCTTGAAACACATTTATTACGCAGCAAGATCAGAGGATTACAAATTGTAATTAATTTATTCGTGTTGTCCCACCACTCATCCGGGAAAGAACACGGCCTGCCCTCTGCCCCAACTTAGCTCTGAAGTTTTCAGAAACCACAACCACCGCGGCAATGGCGTAAGCTGCAACGCTATCTACCTCCTCTTGTCCCTTGTCCCTCGAATAACTTTAACAGTGGCTCAGTAGTCAGATCCCAAAATACGGGGCCACAAACTGACGCCTGAGGATAACCTTTACTTGTTTTCTTTAACATCTTTTTTCCAAAAACCTGCAGTTCCACTATGCGATCTTTAAATAATATAAGAGCCTGTGTAAAGGCATTTAGGTGTCTGTAGTTCTCTTAAACGTTCGAAAATCGCGGGCCATCATAGATGGTCAAAAGCGCCAGAGATGCTCATTAATGTGGGCATAGAGAACTTGTGTCTGAATAAGGCCAGGTCTTGAGAGCCTCATTTATGGCATCTCCCATTGACTACACCTACAGAAGCTGAAATGGCATTGGCTAAGGCCAGTGAACTCGCTGTGAGAACCAAGCCAATGATGCTCCCGCACCTTAGCCAGTGTGTTGATCAAACCGAGAGGTCTGTAGCTCTTGGATTTTATAGGATTCTAATCTTCCTCTTTCGTAATAATTACTGCATTGGTTGTGTTTCATTGTTGTAGGATTCTACCCTTAAGGAGGGCATCGTTTATCAGTGATGTTAAGAAAGGTGTTATGTAGAGCGCCATCATGTGTAAGACTTCCGTATGCACCAAATCAAGACCGGCTGCCTTGCCCTTCTTTAGTCTATACATAGCCGTACTACCTTTTCTTGAGGAACGGGAAACACATGTATTATTTTTACAGTCTGTACACGGAGCACTCCTGAATTGTGCTTGGGATTCAGTGTCCCTTTCAGGTCTATTGGTGTCCTCGCCAGATACTCTGCTGAGTCTCTCTATCCTTTAGTCATACTTCGGTCCTCCATTTGTAGTGTTGACAGTACAAAAGGAGAATTCACTATCACAGTTAATCACTTATACGGTTGCACCCATATGTCCAGCTCAGTGTACTGTAGTTCCGTACGTTTTTTTCCATGTTACGCTGCTGAATCTTGCTGTTCAGACCATGTAGGTGTTTTCCGAACGTCTGTAAAGAGCCAGTCTTCGTTTTCTTTCTTCTACAACAGCAAATCTCTCGTAGTGCCGTCTCGTTGACCTCTTAGCTCTTCTGAGGTTTTTAAGTTCCAACGTCCAGGATGTCATTGTTTTAGGCATCCGTACTTGGCTGGTATTACTTCTTTCTGTGCGTTTTGTAATATCACCGTTAAATAATGTACCCTCAAATCTACACTGCCATTGAAAGTGTTCCAACACCGATATCACCGCCACATTAAGCACTCACGTCATCTCTCATGTACAGTGCCAGCAACAATATCACAAAGAGAAACTGACCTTCTATTTCTTGCACTTCTATTTAACTTTGAATGTAGATTCTGACTGGTACATATTGAAAGTAGTTATATTTTACAGACAACATTTCAAGCTGATTATTCCCTAATCGAAACCAATTGCGTTAATAAGTCAGTTTTACAAATGGAACCATTTTTAAATTATTGTTACTTACATAGTTACATGTTACGTTGGTCAATTGCACGACATACCGCAATGATGTGGAAGGAATACAATTACGAGCTTTGAAATTAGTTCATATTTATATATGTCTAAAATCGAATTCCCACAACAGAAAAATAGTTTAATGAGAATGGTTAATACGACGTTCTGATATACTATATCAACTACAATTTTCAAGATAAAATTATTTTTTTGACTAGAAAGATTATACAGAAGGAACAGTTTTAACTTACTTTAAAATTTAGATTTGCTATGTTTCAGGTGTTTAATAACGTTGGGTGAGGGGTAAAATGTTTTAATAGTAGTGTTATTCATCCATTTCTTAGCTAAAGTGAGTTTTAATCAAAAGTAATGAAGTACTTCGTCTAGAAATTAATTATGGAAGTCATTATTTATTTTCAGCTCAATTATTTACAATTTCCACGAGAGGAAATAGGTAGTTCAAATGGTTCAAATGGCTCTGAGCACTAAGGGACTTAACTACTGAGGTCATCAGTCCCCTAGAACTTAGAACTACTTAAACCTAACTAACCTAAGGGCATCACACACATCCATGCCCGAGGCAGGATTCGAACCTGCGACCGTAGCGGTCACGCGGTTCCAAACTGAAGCGCTTAGAACCGCACGGCCACACCGGCCGGCAAACAGGTAGTGGAAAGCTGTAGTTAAACTCATTTTCTCCTTAAACACTTGACTACAAGAGTATCGTGGATGAGCAACATTATTCTTAAGCCTCGCAGTCGGTGAAGGAAAACTTCCTTTCTTAAAGATCGGTTACCTAGCGTGTAAGTCTATATGACATTACTCAATAAACATAAGCAAAGTACGTTCCGTTACTGTTCCGTTTCTCTGCAAGACCTATAATGACACTAATTCGAAGGTTGCGGAAATGTCTAGGTTAAGACGCTCTAAATATGTTTCCTCCTATTTCATTCTCACGTACTTCCCCGAATACGAGGTTTAACAATATTGTTGCTCATCCAAGATACTCTTGTAGTCTAATGTTTAAGGAGTAAATGAATTTGACTGCAGCATCGCAGCACATATTTTCCGTCGTGGAAATTGTAAATAATTGAGGCAGTGACGCACCAACTCTCAGTTGATACAATTATACAGAGAGGAGCCGGCCGGTGTGGCCGAACGGTTCTAGGCGCTTCAGTCTGGAGCCGAGCCACCGCTACGGTCGCAGGTTCGAATCCAGCCTCGGGCATCGATGTGTGTGATGTCCTTAGGTTAGTTAGGTTTAAGTAGTTCTAAGTTCTAGGGGACTGATGACCACAGAAGTTAAGTCCCATAGTGCTCAGAGCCATTTGAGCCATCTACAGAGCAGCAGGTTAAGTATTTATCGTTTCCTGTCTTTTCCTTGTAGTATATTTATTCAATTTTGTGCGTGTTTTTATGTTTCAGAGGTTTAATCTTCCGTTTTTGTAAGTGTAAATTCACTCAGTCTGTAGCCCAATAGTTGCTCATTTGTTTTGTTTTGTCCGTTCGTTTAGTAAGCTAATTAGTGAGGCTCCACCTCTCGGCTGATACAGGTCTACAGAGCGGCAAATTGAGTGTTTATCTTTTCCTGTCTTTTCCCCGTAGTATATTTGTTAAATTTCGTGCGTTTTTTCTGTTTAAGAGGCGTAATGCCGTGTTTTGTAAGTGTAAATTTGGGCAGTCTGTAGCGCAGTTTTCTTCTGAACAGCTACCTGACTGAAGCATCTGCGTCCATTGGTAACACGTAAGGAGGGTAGCAAATTGTATATCTAGGGTTCTGTTTGTTTTTATAGTGTACTTGTTTTCAGTTGTTGTTTTGTTGTTGTTGTCTTCAGTTCTGAGACTGGTTTGATGCAGCTCTCCATGCTGCTCTATCCTGTGTAAGCTTCTTCATCTCCCAGTACTTACTGCAACCTACATCCTTCTGAATCTGCTTAGTGTATTTATCTCTTGGTCTCCCTCTACGATTTTTACCCTCCACGCTGCCCTCCAATGCTAAATTTGTGATCCCTTGATGCCTCAGAACATGTCCTACCAACCGGTCCCTTCTTCTTGTCAAGTTGTGCCACAAACTCCTCTTCTCCCCAATTCTATTCAATACCTCCTCATTAGTTATGTGATCTACCCATCTAATCTTCAGCATTCTTCTGTAGCACCACATTTCAAAAGCTTCTATTCTCTTCTTGTCCAAACTATTTATCGTCCATGTTTCACTTCCATACATGGCTACACTCCATACAAATACTTTTAGAAACGACTTCCTGACACTTAAATCTATACTCGATGTTAACAAATTTCTCTTCTTCAGCAGTTTTCAGTTAGGCTTGATAATATGAGTAGGATGTGTGCACGTTGTGTGCGGACACAGGAGGAGCTGACCGCAGTTCGCGAATAGCACAATGCGATTTTGACTACTGCTAGTCACTTTCAGGCTGCTGCCTCAGGGTGTAGCGGTGGTGGAGAATCTGGCGCGTCGTGTAATACGCCTCAGGTGTCGCTTTTTTCGCCCGTGGGCTCTGCTACTGAGATATCTCCTTGTGTACCCGACGATGAGGATCCGATCTCACAGTAGAGTGAGTGAGTGTACAGGTGATCGCTCCTTGAACAGGTCCGAGCAGGCACAAGGGGGGCAGGGTTTATTAGCTACTGGGAGCTCCAACTTCAGGTGCGTCAAGGAGACCCTTAGGCTGACAGCGTACAGGGTTGCAAATAAAGACAATGTGCACTCGGTGTACCTGCCAGGGGCCCTCATTTGAAATGTGGAGGCGGCCTTGCCTGCGACTATAGAGTGTACAGGGTGCAGTCGACTGCAAGTTGTGGCTCATGTCGGCACTGGTCGCACGCGTGGGATGCAAGCAGAGCTCGCAATTTGCAGCGTTGTTCCCAGAACTGAGCGAGGTTCTTTGGTTTGGAGCCGAGTAGAGGGTCTCGCGCAAAAGATTCACAAACTCTGTGACAGTCTTGACTGCAGATCTCTAGACCTGCTTTATCGGCTGGCGATTTTTAGGAGTCCGCTTGGTACGTCAGGGGTGCACTACACAAAGGAAGCAGCTACTCGGTTAGCAAAGTATTTGTGGAGTGCGCATGAGGGCTATTTAGGCTACGCAGCAGTTTGAGGTACGCTGATAAACACTTGCGAGTCGATACGCAGTAAGGAAAATCAGAGTAAAACACTTCGACTGTGAAAATTTTATCAGTAAATTGTCGAAGTATCCATAACAAAGTTTCCGCGTTTACTGCTCTCCAGGAAAGTTCTCGTGCTGAAATTATTCTCTGGACTGAGAGCTGGCTGAAACCCGAAGTCAACAACTTCGATATATTTGGCGAGTCATGGAACGTATATTGGAAAGACAGATTAAAGGCCATAGAGGGAGAGTTTTAATTGCAGTTGAGAAAAACATTGTCTCTATTGATATCGAAGTTGAGTGTGACACTGAAGTCATCTGGTCGCTTATAACAGGTATAAGTTAAACCAAGCTAATTGTTAGAGGTTTTTACCGCCCACCAGATTATGCTGTGACAATTCTAGTGTCATTCAAAGAATGTCTATGGACAGTAGCGTTTAAACACACAGATCGTGCATTACTAGTTGAAGGAGACTTTAGTCTACTGAATAGAGACTGTGATGTCTATAGATTCATTGCAGGGCATGCAGACAGACAGTTATGTGAAGTAATTTTGAACACGTTTTCTGAAAGCTGTCTTGAGCAGTTAATGACGCAGCCCACAAGCAATGGAAATTTCTTAGATCTTGTAGGCATAAATAGATCTATCTTATCGACAACGTCGGAAAGAAGTGGGGTTTAGCGATCGTGATGTCATTATAGCAACTGTGGTTACGAAGCTTCATAAATCATTTAAGAAGGATAGGAGAGTGTTTCTGCTAAAAAGAGCAGATAACCAGTTGTCAGCATCTCAGTCAGTGAAATGACGCCATGTAATTCAAGTAAGACGGGCTTAGAGGATTTATATGCAAAGTTTAAGCTGATTTTAAATGTGGTTTGCAGATTTATGTGCCTAGTTAGTGGATTAAGGACGGGAAAGACCCACAATGGTTTAGTAACGAGATTCGGAAAACGCTGAGGAAGCAGAGGCTGTTGCACTCTAGTTCAAAAGAGAACACACAAATGACGACAAGCAAAGGTTAGAAAAGATTCGCGTGTCTGTGAAAATATCTGCCGGCCGGAGTGGCCGTGCGGTTCTACGCGCTACAGTCTGGAGCCGAGCGACCGCTACGGTAGCAGGTTCGAATCCTGCCTCGGGCATGGATGTGTGTGATGTCCTTAGGTTAGTTAAGTTTAATTAGTTCTAAGTTCTAGGCGACTGATGACCTCAGAAGTTAAGTGGCATAGTGCTCAGAGCCATTTGAACCATTTTTTTGAAAATATCTACGAGCGAAGCGTATAACTACCACCACCGTCATATCTTAGCAAAAGATCTGGCAGAGAACCCGAGAAAATTCTGATCCTATGTAAAATCGCTAATTGGGCCTAAGGCTTCCATCAAGTCACTAGTTGACCAGTCTAGTGTGGCAGTTGAAGATAGCAAAACCAAAGCCGAAGTTTTACACTTCAAGTTCAAGAAATCGTTCACACAGAAGAATGGTACAAACATACCGTCGTTTGAACATCAAATCCGCATGGACCACATAATAATAAGCATTCCTGGCGTAGAGAAACAACCGAAGGAGTTGAAAATAAATAAGTACCAAGACCGGATGGTATCGCAGTTCGGGTTTTCAAAGAGTACTTTACGGCACTGACCCCTTACTTAGCTTTCATTTGTCGCGAATATCTCGTCCAGCGCAAAGTGCCAAGCGACTGGAAAAAAGCGCAGGTGACTCCTGCGTATAAGAAGGGCAAAAGAACGGATCCGCAAAATTGCAGACAAATATCCCTGACATCGGTTTGCTGCAGAATCCTTGAACATATTCTCAGTTCGAATATGACAAATTTTCTTGAGACGGAGAAGCTTATGTCCATAGATCGGTATGGTTTTAGAAAGCATCGCTCGTGTGAAACTCGGCTTGTCCTTTTCTCGCATGATATACGGCGAGATATAAAAGAAGGGCAAAGGCATATTCAATGTTTCTAGATTTCCGGAAAGCGCTGGACACAGTGCCCCATTGCAGTCTGTTAAAGAAGGTACTAGCGTATGCAATAGGTTAACATATATGTCAGTGGTTCGAAGACTTCTTAAGTAGTAGAAGCCGGTGTGTTGTCTTCGGCGGCGAGTGTTCATCAGGAGTGCCCCAGGGAAATGTGATAGGGCCGCTGTTATTCTCTATATACATACGTGATTTGGCTGACAGGGTGGACAGCAATCTGTGGTTGTTTGCTGACGATGCTGTGGTGTGATAATGGGCAGCCAGCTCTAAAGAAAAATGTGGGTTAATGCGGATGAGTAGGAAAAACAAACCCGTAATGGTCGGATACAGCACTAGTAGTGTCCTGTTTGACACAGTTACATCGTTTAAATATCTGGGCTTAACGTTGCAAAGTGATATGAAATGGAACGAGCGCCTGAGGATTGTGTTAGGAGAGGCGAGTGTTCGACTTCGGATTATTAGGAGAATTTTAGGAAAGTGTGGTTCATCTTTAAAGGAAACCGCAAATAGGAAGCTAGTGCAACCTCTTCTTGAGTACTGCTTGAGTGCTTAGGATCCGCACCAGATCGCATTAAAGGAAGATATCGAAGCAATTCAGAGGCGAGCTGCTAGATTTGTTACCGACAGGTTCTAATAACACGTGTTACGTAGATTCTTAGGAAACTCAAATGGGAATATCTGGAGGGACGGCGACGTTCTTTTTGAGGAACGCTATTGAGAAAATTTAGAGAACCGGCGTTTGAACCTGGCTGCAGAACGATTCTGTTGCTTGCAACTTACATTACATGTAATGAGCACGAAGATAAGATGGTAGAAATTAGGGTTCATACGGAGGCATATAGACAGTCGTTCTTCCCTCCCTATATTTGCGAGTGGAACAGAAAGGAAATAACTAGTAGTGGTACAGGGTACCCTCCACCACGTGCCATAAGGTGTATCGATGTAGATGCACATGTAGGTTCGTATCAGTACGCATAGGACGAACCTTTAAGATATTACGTTATTTACTAACTCTCGTCTATGTTAAAAATGTGTTATTGGGCATGGGCTCTTGATATTCCGAAATGATAGTGCTGCGGTTGTTTCAAAAATAAGAAAGCTATCAGTTAATAATTTTTTAATACACTGTTTACAATTTCTTCTACTGCTGAATACATCCCGAAATCGATTATGACTTTCTTGACATAGTCAAAAATAACTAATTCTTCCGCACGGTTGTTATTGAAAGTGACGTCATTAACGAAGGGGAGTAATAGTAGGCGACCTAACACTGAACTTATGATATTGTACCAGTTATTTCTCCCGAGAGACAAAAAATGTTTCTGAATACGTTAATTGAATTTAGTAACAAAACTTCCGCCAGTTCGTCATTAAGTATGACATATACCAGCGGAACGATGCTCCTGTGAGACAACAAGAAAAGGTGAATATATTCCTCGTTAAAAGACTCCGTTAAAAAAGTGGTGATCCAGGTGTCTCTTTCTTCATTCCGCCTTCCTCACCAAAAATTTGGGCATGCGATCACATTCGTGCTTTTTTAACACAGGACATTCTAAATCCTTTTATCCAGCCTCTCTTTGTAGTTCAGCGTTCATACTTAGCATCTCCCTCTCCTTGCCGATGTCTATATACAGGGCGATTATAATTAAAGTTAAACTTTCAATCCGCTGTAGAAATAACACCACTGGTCAGAATGACGTCAAATTGCAACTGAATATTATCGGAGAAGGGGGAAAACGTATGGCAGAAGAAAAATAAATAGTTACAAATGATTCAAATGGCTCTGAGCACTATGGAACTTAACATCTGAGGCCATCAGTTCCCTAGAACTTAGAAATACTTGAACCTAACTAACCTAATGACATCACACACATCCATGCCCGAGGCGGGATTCGAACCTGCGACCGTAGCAGTCGCGCGGTTCCGGACTGAAGCGCCTAGAACCGCTCGGCCACCGCGGCCGGCAAATAGTTACAAAATGCAGCAATAGATGGCCCTGTAAGCATCATAATTTAATAGTGTTTGACTATAAATGACAAATGAATCATACAAAAATGCCTAAGGTTTACGTTTGATGTTAAACAAACTTTACTACTCAGTGTGCTTGCGTCTACAGATGTGATACTCTTAGTTACGTAAGCCCATCCACCAGGGCAAGGTGCGAAAAACCGGATTTTAATTGTCCTTAGGCCAAAAACCGCACAAAAGGGATCAATAAAAATCAAATCGGATTATTAATTTCCGTGTGACTGGTGCAAAACGTGTTCAATATGCTTTCCACAGCTTTCTGCAACAAGTTGGAATCGAGAAACAGCATGTTCCACAAGTGATCGAAGTGTTTCCAGGGTCACGTTCAGAATGTGTTGCGCAATGCGTGCCTTCAATGCAGCTAAGTTTGCAATCGGAACACTGAACACAACATCGTTCAGATAGCCCCACAGCCAGAAGTCACACGGATTAAGATCAGGTGATCGGGATGGCTAGGCTGTAGTGAAATGGCGGCTGATAATTCTAGCATTTCTGAAATGGCGCTTCAGCAGCTGCTTAACTGGATTTGGGAAGTGCGGAGGTGCGCCATCTTGCATAAAAATGATCCCATCTACTCATCCACGCTGTTGAAGAGCTAGAATGACGTGGTTGCGCAAAAGACACTCATAGCGCTTACCAGCGAAGATACAGGTAACAGGACCGGAAGCACCTGTCTCTTCGAAAAAATATGGCCCTTTGATAAATGATGTCGAAACCCGCACCCCACAGTGACATTTTCAAGATGAAGTGGTGCTGGTTGAGTTGCATGTGGATTTTCCGTTTCTCATATTCGACAACTCTGTGTATCGACATATCGTGTCAGATGGAAGTGGGCTTCATCTGTCCACAAAATCTTCCACGGCCAACCATTGACCACTTCCATGCGAGCAAGAAATTCTAAGGCAAAGGTCTCTCGTGCTGGAAGATCAACAGGAAGTAACTCGTGCGCATGGGTAATTTTGAATAGATAGCAAAGAATGATGTTTCGTAGGATTTTGCGCACCGTGCTCACGGGTATGTCCAATGTTCAGGCAATTCTCCGTGCCCTACACGCTTGCACACCACCACTCGTCTCCTCCTGCATTGCAGTGGACACTGCTTCTACTGAGTCGAATCAATTCGTTTCCTCCCTGTACCAGATTGCACTCCAAAAGAACCTGTCTTTTCGAATTTTCGAACCATTTTCTCCGGACTCACGGCAGTCATCCGACCAACGCCTTTTTTCAAACCCTTCAGTGTCCGGAACTTCTGCACAGCGACGTATGCATCGTCATCATTCCTGTAATACAGGTTTACAAGCACAGCGCGATCTTGCATTGAGACAATCATGGCGAACGTCGCAGACGCGAAAGTAGGAAAAGCCGTGTGCCCGGCGTGTTTACTTTTTTTTTTCCTTTCTTGATTTTCAATTCCCCCCGAAGGGGGCGGGCTGGCAGCAGCTTAGTACGCTGCTCTACAGCCTACAGACTTTTATTTTAAAAACGGAAGAAGAAAAGAAACAGGAAAAACAGACGATAAAACGGTGACGGAAAGTGTAAAATGGCGGAAAAATGCGGAAAGTTAAAACAGAATGCAAAAGGGGTTGGCAATGTTAATAAAAGACACAGGAATCAGACAAGTAACATAGTACACACACAATTAAAAAACACGGCGACAGTCTGGTTTCTGTTCGCAAGAGATAAAAAGCACACCCAGTGACAGTATGATGGCTGTTCGCAACACTTCCCAAAAAACACAACACGGAACACTCACTGTAAAACATTCACTGTAAAACACTGCACGAAAAGGGTGGCACAAAGATGACACTCTCGAGCCAAAGGCAGATGGGGGGGGGGGGGGACCTGGAGGCGGGAGAAGAACAAGGAGGGAGGAAGGAAAAAAACGAAAAGGGGGGGACCAAGGAGGGAGAGGACTAATAAAGGGGGAGAGGGGCAGGGCAGACACGAGAGGGAATGAGAGGAGGCAGAGGAGGGAAATGCAAAAGGTCTCGGGGGAGAGAAGGGGGCAGAGAGAGGGGAGGTGGGGAAAAAAGAGGATGGAAGGGGGGGGAGAGGGAGCCCGGGAAAAGGACAGAGGAAAGGAGGGGGAGTGAGGATCAGAGTTGATAGGAGGGATAAATGGAGGGAGAGAGGGCATCATCCAGAAGGGGGAGTTGATGGAAGCCACCTTGGGAAAGGAGATGAAGGGTGTAGAGATGGAGGGTAGGGGGGCACAACAGTGAAGACGTGGAAGGGGGTGGGGATGGGAGAGGAGAGGAGCAACCACGGGGTGAGGGGGATCAAGGTGGCGGTAGGTGTAGAGGATGCGGATATGTTCAAGGAATAGGAGCAGATGGTGGAAAGGAATGAGATCATAGAGGATCCACATGGGGGACGGGAGGCGTATACAGAAGGCGAGGCGGAGTGCATGACGCTCAAGGATCTGGAGGGACTTATAGAATTTGTGGGGGGGGGGGGGGCAGATATCCAGGCAGGACTGGCATAACAGAGGATGGGATGGATTAAGGATTTGTAGGTGTGGAGGATGGTAGAGGGGTGCAACCCACATGTCCGGCCAGAGAGGAGTTTGAGGAGTCGGAGGCGGTTGTAGGCTTTGGATTGGATGGAGCGGAGATGAGGGATCCAGGTGAGGTGACGGTCAATGGTGAGGCCAAGGTAGGTGAGGGTGGGGGTGAGGCAGACAGGATGGGCGCAGACAGTAAGGGAGGAATCCAGGAGCCAGAAGGAGCGAGTGGTACGACCTACGATGATTGCCTGGGTCTTGGAAGGATTGATTTTCAGGAGCCACTGGTTACACCATGCAGCAAAAAGGTCAAGGTGATTCTGGAGAAGGCGTTGGGACCGTTGGAGGGTAGGAGGGAGGGTGAGGAATGCGGTGTCATCAGCATATTGCATGAGGTGTACTGTAGGGGGGGGAGGGGTTGCGGCATATCTGCCGTGTACAGGAGGTAGAGGAGAGGGAAGAGGACAGAGCCCTGGGGCACACCTGCAGTGGGGTAGAAGGTGTGGGAATTGGCATTATGGATGGTAACATAGGAGGAGCGGTGTGAGAGGAAGGAGGCCATCAGACGGATGTAGTTGGTAGGAAGGGCGTAGGTTTGGAGTTTAAACAGGAGACCGGGATGCCAGACACGGTCGTAGGCCTTTTCGAGGTCAAGGGAGACAAAAATGGCGGAGCGACGGGAGTTAAGCTGGAGGGAGAGGAGATGAGTGAGGTGGAGGAGTTGGTCATCAGCGGAGAAGGAAGGTCAAAAGCCACATTGGGTGTTGGGGAGGAGGTGGTTTTGGCGGAGGTGGTGATGGATGCGCCAGGAAAGGATAGATTCTAAGAGCTTGCTGAACACTGATGTGAGACAGATAGGACGATAGGAAGAGGCATCAGAGGGAGGCTTGTTGGGTTTGGAGAACATCAGGAAACGGGAGGTTTTCCACATGTCGGGATAGAAGCCAGTGGCAAGGATGACATTGTAGAGGATGGCAAGGACTGAAAGGAAGGAGGGAGGGCAGTGCTTGATGTGGCGGTAGGTAATGCAGTCGTGGCCGGGAGCAGTGTTGCGTTTAGTGCGGAGTGTGAGGCTGATATCCTGTGTAGTGATGGGACTGTTAAGTTCAGATGGTGGTGTGTGCCCAAGTACTGGAAGGTAGGAGCAAGGGGAGGAACAGAGGTATTCGTACGGTCCATGAGGTCAGGGAAGAGGGAATAATCAAAGTGGGGATCATCTGGGATGGAAAAAACATCGTAGAGGTGAGAGGCAAAGTGGTTGGCCTTACTGAGGTTGTCGGGAAAGGGACGGTCATTAAGGAGGAGAGGGTACTGGGGGGTGGGGCGGTTCCTAGTAAGGCGGTGGAAAGCACACCAATACTTGGAAGAGTTTATGGGGAGCATGGTGTTGAGTTGTGTACATGTCTGGCGCCAGGCACGGCGTTTCTTCGCAGTAAGCAGGTTGCGGATGTGCCGTTGTAATTGCCCGGCATGTTTATACCAACTTCAATGGGTCATGCGCATGACAGGTGTTTTCATATACGTATTCTGACATATACAGCGCCACCTATTGAGAAATTTTCACACTATTTTTTTCTTATGCCATACGTTTTCCCGTTTTCCGATAACGTTCCGTTGCCATTTGACGTCATTCTGAGCAGTGGTGTTATTTCTACAGCGTTTTGAAGGTTTAACTTTAATTATAATCAACATATATGTCTTCTTCCCATCGTCTCCTTTTACCCCTGTTGTTTCGCAGTATATCCCATTGCCATTGTATCCTCCCTCACACCGTCTTCTTTTGTCTTTTTTTCCCGCTGCCATTGTCTCCAGCATACCTCGGCAGCTGAAAAATTCTGGTGGGTCCTACTTATTTTCCCCCTGTACCCATGTGGTTAAAATTTCGGTAATAATGCGCCCTCCCCTACCCCTATGTGTTGAAGTTTGCCGGTCTGGGAGGATCTGGACCCCTCAAGCCTGTGTATAGTCTCCACGAATCTGTATTTTTCATTTCCAATGTCTCCTCTGTGTTATGCTCCCACTGCTTCTATCTCTATCCATGTCTCTCTCTCTTTCACGGCCATTTTTTCACTCCCACCTCCTCTCTCTTTCTCTCCCACTGGCACTGTCTCCTCTTCCTTCCACCTCACTGTCTCTCTGCTACTTTCTTTCTGCCAGATAACAACGATTATGTTCGGATGCAAAAATTTTTGATGAGGAAGGCGAGATGCGGATTGAGAAGGGCTGGTTTCGCACTTGCCTGCCCTGCTTTATCTGCAGGTCAGTAAGGTTTTGACAGTTTGTTTCTGTACTTCGACACATTTATATACTTTGACCCATATAAACAACAAATAAGTACGCATAAGACATAATTAACACAAAATCGTTTGCTTTACATTTTTTCTAGACTTTGCTCATCAGTCGCAACTCGGAGAAAACACACAGCTTATGATTTGTGTCATAAAGTACTAAAAGCGTTATTAGAGATATTGTACTGAATTTGCAGTCTTTCCAGTTTTATATAATTTTTTTGACTCATTTTCAGTTCCTTTCAGAAGTGTTAAGATTGTTTTTAGCCCATTTTTTGTCACGAGCAACTCCACTTTTGAAAATATCCGTATAGGCGTGAAGAGATCTTTATGCAGAGAAAACGCGTCATAGAGTTTTATTGCTGAAAAACTGCTAACTAAATCATAGTGTGGTGTCCTTAGAGGGCTTCCAACGACCCTAGAACCCTTTCCATGTGTTCACTGCGTCACTTAAAGCTATGTCTACACCTCAGACCGGATGTTACGTGTATTTTTACGTGCATACGCATACTAACCTTGAACCTCTGGATCTTGTAATGGATAGTGATTTCGAGAAAGTTTCAAGGTTCCCCGAGAGCATCGTCTTAATAACGTATGGTAAAAAATTCGACAATATTCTATGGATAGAAATTATAGAACTGATCATCCTCAGAATTTGTACATTTGGTATCCAAAAATCAACGTTGATTTTTGAGTGTATCTTGATAACCAATACCGATTTTCGAAAACGGGAAAATGGTGTTTCTAGATGAATGCTTAAAGAAAGTACAGTCAAAAATCGAGCCACTTGTTATGGTTAGTTATTTGGGAACTTGCGGCTAACAGTACAAAAAACGCTAAAAGATGTTTTTTGCGAATTTCTACATAAGTACGGTAACTTTGACTCTCTGGATCTCGTATCGGATAATGATAGCGAAAAACTCTCTATGTCCCGCGAGAATATCATCTTAAGAACACGGATAAAAATTTCGATTGGCACTTTTCGTACCCAAAAATTCATGAGTTTCCGAAATTTTCTCAAGAAATGCTATGAACAAAAGGTGCTTTTATAAGCTGCTTAAGGTCCACCCTAGACCACACCTGATGCAAAAGAACCAACCGATTTGTTTAATTCGCTTGGGGCGTAGGAAGTGCGTAATGTTTCAGTTTTAGCCCTTTGCCATAGGATAGCTACAGCATTCCTATTCTTCTGACATGTATACAAATAGTCACAAGCCCAAGACACATCCAAAACATTTGACAACTTACCTCTGCGATCAAAAAAACCCGAGATATGACCCCTTGAAAAACCGCATTTTCATGCGCGGTTTTTACCGATTTTATACATTAATTGAAACACGCAAACACACACACAAACATAGAAGAGGTTACAAATAGATGGTACATATATGCGCATGTGGGAAGGCACAAATACGATCTATTTTTAACCTCTCGTATGATGCAGAAAGAAGCCAGGGATTTGTAAGGGCAGTGTGACAGGACCGCGCTTGTTTTGTAATACATGAAAAATATCACATGTAGGGTTAGCAACAATATGCGACTGTTTTTGCTGATGATGCTCAAGTACCCAGGAAGGTGGTGTCATTGAAATAACTTGGATAACTTGGACAGAATTTATGTTTTGTGTGATGAATAACAGGTAATTTATAAGTGGAAAAATGTAAGTTAACGCAGATGAGAAAGAAAAACAATCGTAATTCGAAAACAGTATTAGTAGCGTGCTGCTTGACGCAGTCACGCCGATTAAATATCTCGGCATAACGTTAAAAAGAAACATGAAATGGGATAAGCACAAGTTCGATCGTAGAAAAGGAGAATAGTCGACTTAGGTTTATTGGGAGAATTCTAGGAAGTGTAGCCCAAAAAAAAAAAAAAGCACTATGGGACTTGACATCTGAGGTCATCAGTCCCCTAGACTTAGAGCTACATAAACCTAACTAACGTAAGGACATAACACATATCCATGCCCGAGGCAGACTCGAACCTGCGACCGTAGCAGCAGCGCGGTTCCGGACTGAAGCGCCTAGAACCGCTCGGCCACAGCGGCCGACGAAGTGTAGCTTATTCATAAGGAAGACCGCCGACAGAACACTTGTGCAATCAATCCTTGAGAACTCCTGGAGTACTGCTTGAGTGTTTGGGATCTCTTCTAGGTAGGAATAAGCAACCCAGAAGTGCGCAGCTAGATTTGTTGCCGGAAGGTTCGATCAACGGAAATGGTCCGTGAACTCTTATGGCAATCCCCAGAGGGAAGAAAATGTTATTTCGCAAAAAAAGCTATTGAAAAATGTTAAAGAACCGGTGTTTATGTCAGCTTGTAGAAGGATTCTGCTGTTCCCACTGTTCGTCTTACACAAGAACCCGAAAGACAGGATAAGTGCTCGTTTTAATGTTTATAGAGAGCCTTTTATCCCTCGCTCCATTTTAGAATTTATCAAGGGAGGAAATGACCAGGTACAAGGCACCCACCGCCGTGCGGAGTATGTAGAGCCTGCCGCTGTATCACTTCCGGATACCTAAGCGTATCAGTGAGTATACAAAGTTAACTGACTGACACTGGAAACTACGATCCCCGAACAGAAACAACGTATATCACTGCACGCCGATCTACACCGCTGGACAGGTAGCGGGCAACTGATTATGGATGCCCCTGTGGGCCTGTTTGCTAGATCGTATTTTAGAGGTCTTCATCAACAGTGTCACTGTCGTCGCCGTCACCGTCACTTTCTAAATTAATAACTATGGCGTCTAGTATGTCTCCAATAATCCCATCGTTGACCCAGTACTGTCTTTCAAGTTTCTCCACGTGGAGGCGGTATGCACTCCAGTCGTCTTGAGTTATCGTTTCAAAACCTGTAACAATTAGAACAAGTGTTTGTATATGCTATTTTTTTGGTTACTGTAAAATTTAGTTTCGAATAAAAAATGGGAGCTCAGAAAATGGCTACATACCTTCTTCCACCAACTGTAGCAACTTCGTCATGCAAATATCTCCAAGATTATTTCTTCCTCTGACGAAATTTTTGAGTTTTGCCCACGCCATTTCAATCGGATTTAAGTCTCACATGTATGGTGCAAACACTTTTTCCTCCAACTTATGTTGTTTAATTAAATCAAATAATGTTGTTTTTCTCATTGACGAATCAGCTTTCATCTTATTTTTAATAACCAAGCAATCATTTCCCTCTTATTGGAAGACCTAGTTGGAGGTTTGTTATGCTCCCTGTCGTAATGTGAAGCATTTTCCATAACAATAACACAGTTCGGTGGCAGATTCGGAATTAAAAGTCGATATCCAATCTGAAAAATTTTCGTCATTCATTTGCCCGTGGTAGTCTCCTCTTGCACATCCCGGTTTATAAATCAACTGTGCACTGGGTAATAACCCATCTTTTGATCCAATATTGACCGCTATAATGCTATTGCTTCCGCTAACATTGACCATAATGCCATCTTCGCCAGGGCCCTGCCAACATTTTCTGTAAGTAATGTTGCTGTCCACCCAAGTTTCATTAATATAAAAGAATTTTCTGCCTAGCTCCCTTAATTTCCTCACTTGTATCGGGTACTTACATCTCCAGTCAATTATATCCGTTCTCTCTACCAGAGTCTTCCGTTTACTTACAGATCTTTTCCAGGTAAATTACATTTCACGCAGTGTCTTGTGTAAAACATCTTTCTGACAAGGAAAATCTATTTTTTGTTTCTCGGCAGTAAGCAATTTCCGTAATGTCGGCACTAGTTTTTGGTTTATGTAAAAGTCCTCCATCGTTTGTCGTTTGACCGACTTTGTGAAACTGTCTATAACGATGGGTTTCGTCCCGAAATTATTAGTTTTCTTTCGTGGCGATTCCAGTAAACCATGAGGCTTATTTTCGTGTTCCTTCCTTATGTGTCCTATTGTGGCGAGGCTGACGTTTGCATAAATTGCAGCCCTTTGATTGGGACTGGTAAAACTAGCAAACAGTTCTTTTTTTGTCGCCTCCTTACACACGCTGTTATAACATTAGAGACGACTGAACGCGCGTCACTCCGCAGATACCTCCTCTTCGTATTCTGCACATTTTCTCGCAATGCAGGGCGATTATCCATCACTTCCGGATATCTAAGCATATCAGTGAGTATACAAAGTTAACTGACTGACACTGGAAACTACGATCCCCTAACAGAAACAACGTATATCACTGCACGCCGATCTACACAGCTGGACAGGTAGCGGGCAACTGATTATGGGTGCCCCTGTAGGCCAGTGACAGCGTTCTTTCGGGAAAGGCCACTTCCCCCACCAAAAGCGCTGCTCGCTCTTGAATTTACAGACAGACTATAGCCGAGCGGTTCTAGGCGCTTCAGTTTGGAACCGCGCGACCGCTACGGTCGCAGTCTCGAATCCTGCCTCGGGCATGGATGTGTGTGACGTCTTTAGGTTAGTTAGGTTTAAGCAGTTATACGTTCTAGGGTACTGATAACTTCAGATGTTAAATCCCATAGCGCTCAGAGCCATTTGAGCCATTTTTTGAGTATGCAGAGTACGTATGTGAATATGTGGATGGAGATGTCGAAGATTTGTCAATGAAAAATATTAAACTTGTCCTTATAGTCTGTCAGAGCTGTTAATCACTTGGTCAGATACTTAGAGAAATATTTATAGTATCCTCCTGTGCAGAAGAATCAGATTAAGTCGTGAGTCGTGATGGTAGTTCCTGTCGGTTATGTTTTATTTACGAACGTCACTATCGTTTTCGGTTTCTCTCCTGTTGAAAAGTGTTCATAAAACTGCATTGTCATAGTTTCTTGGTTGTGAAGAGGCTGCTGAGGAAAAGGCCCGCGAGTGGTTGAATAGAAATAACTGTAAAATGGGACATGAGAAACTAAATTAGGTGGAAATAGTGAAAAGGATATATTCGGTAGAGGAAGACGGCAAAGAGGAAATCGAGGCATCGGTCATCATGCACAGATACGCGCTGAAATCCGTTGATCTGTTATTAAAGTAAGCAGGACAAAATTAGTTTAACTATATCGATATTTTGACTTTCTGAGAAATGGGTACCGTCCTCAGGAACAAAGCAAGTAAGTACGGAAACAGAAAAAAATGGGACGAGCATTTACCGAAGTAAACTGAAAGCAAGTATTAGGAAAGTCAGTGGGTTTTAACAGGAATGTTGCTAATCAGTTGTAAGTTTCCGACTAGTAACGTGGAAGTCTCTTTGAAATCTCGATTGTAGCAGCAATAAAACAGAGAGAACGAAAGGTTACTTGGAACCTGTAAAGAAATGAGACTGCAATTACAAGAGTTGAAGAACGTGAAAGAAAGCAGTGGTTGAGAACGGAATGGGACTCGGTTGCAGTCTACCCCCAACGATATTTTGTATACACATTGACTAAGCAGGAAAGGACACGAAGAAGAAATTTGGAGAGGGAATTAAAGTTGAAGGAGAAGAAACAGAAACTTTGATGTGTGCATACGATATTGTAATTCTGTCACAGTCAGCAATGGGTTTGGAAGAGCAGTTGAACAGAATAGATACTGTCTTCAAAAGAGATTATAAGATGAATATCAACAAAAGTAAAAGAAGGATAATGGAATATACTCGAATTAAATCAGGTAATGCTGAGAAATTGGATGAGGAAATAAGACAGTAAAAGTAGTAGGTGAGTTTTGCTATTTGGGCAGCAAAATAACTGACGTTGGCAGATGTAGAGAAATATAACACGCAGACTAGAAATTGTGAGAAAGTTGTTCCTGAAAAAGAGAAATTTGATTACATGGAATATAAATTTAGACGTTAAATGTTTTTCCGAAAGTATTTGTCCCGAGAGTAGTCTTGTAAGAAAGTTAAACGTGGATGGTAAACAGCTCAGAGAAAAAGAGAATAGAAGTTTTTAGATTGTCGTACTGCACAAGAATACCGAAGATCTTCTGTGTAGATTGAATAACTAATAAACAACACTGAATCAAACTGGGGAAAAAGTAAGTTTATCGTACAACTTGACTAAAAGAAGTGATCGATTGATAGGACACACCCTAAAACATGCAATCAGAAGTTTGAAGCTGTTTTATAACAGGTGCGGCAGTGAAACCGCCGATTTGGCAACCATGGAAACAGCACGTTACGTTAGGAATCAGAAAACGGGAGTCGTGTCATCTGCACAACAAGAATTTTCCACTGACGCAGATATCACTATCAGTCGAGATGACGTCGTGGACCGAAGGTATTTTACGAAAACAACGAAACTTCGTGGCTGCGCACCGTGTAGTTCGTGCTCATTACAATCTCTCAGGCCGTACGCCAGTCCCGTCGGCACGTACTATCAGAGTGTGAGTACAGAACTTTGAGAAAACGAGCGATACGATGCGAAAGTCCAAAACGCTTATGCACGCCGCAGAATGTTGCAAGAGTGGAAGACGCCTGCAGTCGAAGTGCCAGGCGCTCTGCGCGCAAGCACTGAGTTGCACCTTGCCATCGCAAAGAGATTACGCTTTTGCCGGGAATTGTTGGAACTAACTCAGGTCTGTGCGACAATCTGATCGTCAGTGATGAAGCAGATTTTTATGTCAGACTTTGTTTATGCGCAAAACATTGGATACGGTCACGTGAAAACCCTGAAATGCATCATAAAACGCCACATCACTGTCAGAACATTGTTGTGGGTGCGGCGTATCGTCGTTTGAAATCATAGGGCCTTGTTTTTTGAAGAGGATCACGGCAATAATGGTACTGTTAAAAGAGAACGTTGTGTTCACATGTTGAATCATTTACTAGTGCGACAGCTTGCTAATCTTCCTGTAACTGCAAACACGTTCTTCCAACAAGACGGGCCCCTATGCCATACCTCGCGGCATTCCATTAGCGCGCTACAGAACATCTTTTTTGGCCATCTCATCTCCAAGAATAGAAATATTTCCTGGCCTCCAATCACAGGTGTACACATTCCGCTTTTAACCTGCCCATGCTTGCCTATTAGCTAGACAGACAAGGTGCCACACGTTATCAGCTTAACGGGCACACAGCTTTATTCCTATGCAAGCCAAACTATCCCCAACCCACTCTGGCTAAACGAATCTTTCTTACCTGTCCATCTTTCTTCTGTGCTACGCTACGTAGCAGTTTCTTCTGTACGGTCTCACTGTAGCGTTATGAGAAAGGTTCGGAAGTACATCAAGACTTCTCTCATCCGAGTATAACAGGACGAGACTTAATGAAATAGACGTTCATTTTAAGTCATTGTAGGCCAGAAAATGGTGGATTTTATTTGTCCTTCTTCCCATTTCGGCGCGTATCCCGAGCTTATTTATTTATTTCGATATGAACAGTTTTCTCTGCAATCTCCCTCTCTTTCGACTATTCTCAATTCTACCCATCATCAGGTCACTTCTGATACCTGTTTACTGTAGTAAGCAGAACCATCTCTGAAGGTCGAGATCCTTTGCACCTAAGAAACTGAAGACGTCTATTATACTGCAACGCCATCTAAATTAAAGCTTTGGAAGTCCAATTTCTGTAACATTAGCGTGTTTCAGCCAAATATGAACCCAAGTACACCATTTTTAATTACTTTTTCCAGTGTGTGTTGCGGGCTCGCTGAATTCATTTTAAGTGGCTAAAATAGTTCAGTCGAAATTCCCAAATGAATTTTGGCAAACGCGAAGTTCGTTTTTTATGTTTTGCATGTCTAAAAATAACATTTATTCAAGAAGAACATTTTCTTTCATAGTAAACTTTCTTCGCATTACGTTGCATACCACCAAAATGTGGTTTTTAATCTCCAATCAACCTCTTTCAGTCAATGTTTGCTCTAAATTTAGATAGCCTATATACTGTTAAATGACCTCAAGTCCTTAGCACACATTTCCACACAGTTATAAGTCACTGAGTCTCTGTCCTCTTTGAGCCGCGCGGTTTGAGGCGTCATGGGTGTATGTGTTGTTCTTAGCATAAGTTAGTTTAAGTAGTGTGGAAGTCTAGGGATCGGTGACCTAAGCAGTTTGGTCCCTTAGGAATTCACACACATTTGAACATTTGTCCTCTTTGAAAATATTTATGAAGTGAGAAAACAGCTGGTCAAATTAACAAGGACGTTGTATCATACTCGATGCAAATTTTTTACGCAATTTACATTGTGAGACAGATACCGATTTATTTGAAGATGTCCCATAAACAAACAAAAATTTTTTCCCTGCTGGACTCGGGCTCTGTTTGATGTCTGGTATATATTCCCTAGTTCTTAATTTCTCCTCACTCTCCTTTGAGTTTGCTTGTTCATTTTGCTGCTCCCACTGTTGTGGTAACTGAGTTGCAGTGAAACTATATACGCAATCATATACGTGGCTATTGCAAACAAGGGAAACTCTAGAACTGGTCGTATACATTTTAAACTCTTCTTTATTATTGCATACCCACTTCAGTCCCTGAGTAATCATTTTCAGTGTAAAAATAAAATAAAATCACACAAAGCCAAACCCGAACGATCGGTGCACAAACATACATTTCAATTTATAATAGAGTACATTGAGTTTTACAAGGTAAAATACATGCTACGACTAAGTACAGTGGACTCATACAATCATGCACGAAATATGACTTCAAACGTAGGAGTTTGTAGTGAAGAACATGTCAACTAGCATTGAGCCAGCTGCTTACAAAAACCTACGCATGTGGTGGACGTCATCAGCGTCCTCTTTACTGAATACATTTACGTTACATCGTATTTGTTTGTACAGTAGTAGACAATAGGTTGTATAGAAATTTATCTTGAATAAAATACAGAATTAAATAATTAAAATATATTTCCATAAGAACACAGTGCTAGGTAATATGGACGCTATTAGCGCTAACTAGGTTGTTGAATGGAATAATAAGTAATTTAGAATTGTATATGTACCAACAGAATTATCTTTTCTAGAAATAGGTGTTAGTGAAACCATGATGTCATCAATAAAACTGTAGCAGACATTTAAAATAGATATATTTCTTAATGAATTATCTTTTCCTGGAACTGAAAGTCAAAACAAGACCATACAACTAGGCACTCTGGTGTGTCAAATCCAACTAAATCTATTCCAGTGTCACTTTACAAATTATTTACACGATTTTCAACAGCAGAAAAATATTTGCATTACGGATATAATATGACTTTATGATTTTATTTAATTTTGGCACTGAAGACTGTCATTCTACGATTGAAATATACAGGGTGGTCCATTGATCGTGACCGGGCCAAATATCTGACGAAATAAGCGTCAAATGAAATAACTACAAAGAACGAATCTAGCTTGAAGGGGGAAACCAGATGGCGCTATGGTTGGCCCGCTAGATGGCGCTGGCATAGGTCAAACGGATATCATCTGCGCTTTTTAAAATAGGAACCCCCATTTTTATCACATATTCGTGTAGTACGTAAAGAAATATGAATATTTTAGTTGGACCACTTTTTTGGCTTTGTGATAGATGGCGCTGTAGTGGTCACAAACATATGGCTCACAATTTCAGACGAACAGTTCGTAACAGGTAGGTTTTTTAAATTAAAATACAGAACGTAGGTACGTTTGAACATTTTGTTTCAGTTGTTCGAATGTGATACATGTACCTTTGTGAACTTATCATTTCTGAGAACGCATGTTGTTACAGCGTGATTACCCGTAAATACCACATTAATGCAATAAATGCTCAAAATGATGTCCGTCAACCTCAATGCGTTTGGCAATACATGCAACGACATTCCTCTCAACAGCGAGTAGTTCGCCTTCCGTAATGTTCGCACATGCATTGACAATGCGCTGACGCATGTTGTCACGCGTTGTCGGTGGATCACGATAGCAAATATTCTTCAACTCTCTCCACAGAAAGAAATCCGGGGACTTAGATCCGTTGAACGTGCGGGCCATGGTATGGTGCTTCAACGACCAATCCACCTGTCATGAAATATGCTATTCAATACCACTTCAACCGCACGCGAGCTATGTGCCGGACATCCATCATTTTGGAAGTACATCGCCATTCTGTCATGCAGTGAAACATCTTGTAGTAACATCGGTAGAACATTACGTAGGAAATCAGCATACATTGCACCATTTAGATTGCTATCGATGAAATGGGGGCCAATTATCCTTCCTCCCATAATGCCGCACCTTACATTAACCCGCCAAGGTTTCTGACGTTCCACTTGTCACAGCCATCGTGGATTTTCCGTCGCCCAATAGTGCATATTATGCTGGTTTACGTTACCGCTGTTGGTGAATGACGCTTCGTTGCTAAATAGAACGCGTGCAAAAAATCGATCAAAGTCGTCGCCATGCAGTTCCTGGTGCATAGAAATATGGTACGGGTCAATCGATGTTGATGTAGCATTCTCAACATGGACGTTTTTGAGATTCCCGATTCTCGCTCAATTTGTCTGCTACTGATGTGCAGATTAGCCGCGACAGCAGCTAAAACACCTACTTGGGCATCGTCATTTGTTGCAGGTCGTGGTTGACGTTTCACATGTGGCTGAACACCTCCTGTTTCCTTAAATAACGTAACTATCTGGCGAACGGTACGGACACTTGGATGATGTCGTCCAGGATACTGAGCAGCATACATAGCACACACCCGTTGGGCACTTTGATCGCAATAGCCATGCATCAACACGATATCGACCTTTTCCGCAATTGGTAAGCGGTCCATTTTAACACGGGTAATGTGTCACGAAGCAAATGCCGTCCGCACTGGCGGAATGTTACGTGATACCACGTTCTTATACGTTTGTGACTATTACAATGCCATCTATCACAAAGCGAATAATGTGGTCCAACTAAAACATTCATACTTCTTTACGTACTACACAAATATGTAATAAAATTGGGGATTCCTATTTAAAAAAAACGCAGTTGATATGCGTTTGACCTATGGCAGCGCCATCTAGCGGGCCAACCATAGCGCCATCTGGTTTCCCCCTTCAAGCTGGATGAGTTTCGTTCTTTGTAGTTTTTCGTTCGATCCTTATTTCGTGAGATATTTGGCCCGGTCACTATCAATGGACCACCCTGTATTTGCAGTAAAACAAAATGGTTTCAGATTTGTACGACCAGCACTGGAGATTCCCTTGTTGGGATACTTGTTGCGTGGTCGTGTTTCACAAATCTCGTATATCTGTCTATTCACGCAGGATGGATAGCACACCCTATTGAGAGGTGCAGCAGGCTGAACGGGTCCCGTGAAGCTCGCCAGCTCTACGGAAATCCAAGTTGGCCTGCTTTAGCCACCGGGATCCAGTGCACATATAAGCATGTGTCTCTGTTGCGGCAGGTTGAGCTGCTTTGACGATTGCGGCCGACATGGCGTCAGACAGACTGGAAGGGGAGTTTGTACACTTCTGCCTCTAAGATCCCTTGACCTTCAGCAAGTGATTTCTTCTCTCGGGGCCTGGAGGAAGTTTCAGTGTCAATCCTGCAACATCCGTAATGGACGTGAAATGAGTGGGAAGGGAAATGGCGGCCACTTACGTGACGTTATTTTCAAGTGACGGCCGTTTTAAATTTGCAAGCACTGTAAAAGCGTGTTGTATTTCTTTTATGTCTCTGTGAATGAATTTGTATCGCTGGCGGAGTTTCAAAATCTCCAGTTTCGTTGTCACACGAGAGTTCGTTTCTTTAATGTGTCGGGGTTTTACTTCTAGTGTATAATTGTTACTGTACGTTCGTACAGCGAGTGTCTGTGCGTGGCGTGGCCCCGGGCCTCGGTGTAACGGCAGCAGCCGGCCTGTGGTGGCGGCCCTCCGTCTGGCGCGGCAGGAAGAGGGGGGAGGCGGCCGGCGGCCATGTTGGGCAGAGCGGAGCAGAGCAGGGGATCAATACGCGCCGCGCCGCGCAGCATCCCGCGATCCCGGGCCGGCTGCTGGGTGGGCGGCCCGGCGCCCGCGCCCAGAGGCAGAGTGGCCTAAGCGCCAGGCCGCCGCAGCCGGCGCGGCGCCCACGTCCGTCCCGGCTGGAGCTGGAGCTGGAGCCGGAGCGGGCTGGAGCACGTATCGACGCGGGGCGGGGCGGGGCGCGGCCGCTCCCACACGCCGGCGCCCGGTCTGCGCTGCCTCGTGCGTCAGCTCTCATCCTCTTACCACCTTCGGGCCCCGCTTTGCTCAAGCGTCATTCGACACTTAAGTATACGAAATGTGAATCCTTCTTAATGTAAATACGTTGTTTACGATCCCGACCGTTCTTAACGACGACGTCATCGGCACGTTGCACTCTTATCTTTCTTTTTAATATCGCCAAACTTACGTGTTACAAATAACATGCTATACAGCGTGTATCAAACGAGGGCGCCCAGTAAGTAATGCAACATACCTTTTTCGTCGCCCAATTTCGATTGAAGTAATGAGCAACTTGTTGTGGAACACCGTGGAATATTCCCGCTTCTGCGCCTATAGTTTCATAAAGTTCCGGTACGTGCCAGCGCTGTAAGTAGCCTTCAAAACGGCGTTCTAAGCAAACAGTTGTCATTCAGATTCTTTTGGCGGAAAAATCCTACTCTGTAGGAATCAACATGGATTCCGGAAACAGAGATCGTGTGAGACCCAACTCGCTTTATTTGTTCACGAGACCCAGAAAATATTTGATACAGGCTCCCAGGTAGATGCCATTTTCTTTGACTTCCGGAAGGTGTTCGATACAGTTCCGCACTGCCGCCTGATAAACAAAGTAAGAGCCTGCGGAGTATCAGACCAGCTGTGTGGCTGGATTGAAGAGTTTTTAGCAAACAGAACACAGCTTGTTGTTCTCAATGGAGAGACCTCTACAAACGTTAAAGTAACCTCTGGCGTGCCACAGTGGAGTGTTATGGGACCATTGCTTTTCAGAGTATATACAAATGACCTAGTAGATAGTGTCGGAAGTTCCATGCGGCTTTTCGCGGATGATGTTGTAGTATACAGAGAAGTTGCAGCATTAGAAAATTGCAGCGAAATACAGGAATATCTGCAGCGGATGGGCACTTGGTGCAGGGAGTGGCAGCTGACCCTTAACATAGACAAATGTAATGTATTGCGAATACATAGAAAGAAGGATCCTTTATTGTATGATTATATGATAGCGGAACAAACACTGGTAGCAGTTATTTCTGTAAAATATCTGGGAGTATGCGTACGGAACGATTTGAAGTGGAATGATCATATAAAATTAATTGTTGGTAAGGCGGGTGCCAGGTTGAGATTCATTGGGAGAGTCCTTAGAAAACGTAGTCCATCAACAAAGGAGGTGGCTTACAAAACACTTGTTCGACCTATACTTGAGTATTGCTCATCAGCGTGGGATCCGTACCAGGTCGGGTTGACGGAGGAGATAGAGAAGATCCAAAGAAGAGCGGCGCGTTTCGTCACAGGGTTATTTGGTAAGCGTGATTGCGTTACGGAGATGTTTAGCAAACTCAAGTGGCAGACTCTGCAAGAGAGGCGCTCTGCATCGCGGTGTAGCTTGCTGTCCAGGTTTCGAGAGGGAGCGTTTCTGGATGAGGTATCGAATATATTGCTTCCCCCTACTTATACCTCGTGAGGAGATCACGAATGTAAAATCAGAGAGATTCGAGCGCACGCGGAGGCTTTTAGGCAGTCGTTCTTCCCGCGAACCAGACGCGACTGGAACAGGAAAGGAAGGCAACGACAGTGGCACGTAAAGTGCCCTCCGCCACACACCGTTGGGTGGCTTGCGGAGTGTAAATGCAGATGTAGATGTAGAAAATCACAGGATCGCAGATATTCGTAGGTGCTTGCAGAATGTCTACGGGGATCTGATAGTGAACAAAAGCACGGTGATTCTGTGGGTGAGGCGCCTGCCATCATCGCAAAGAGGTCTCGCAAACCTGTCCGATCACCCGTGTGCCGGCTGGCCGCGCACAGTTGTGACACTTGCAATGTTGGAACGTGCGAGATGAGCGACGGATCACAATCAAACACTCAGCTGCTCGACTGGATCTCTCTGTTGGTAGTCCTGACACTCGTCCTCCAGCTAAGGTACTCAAAGATATCTGCCCACAGGGTTCCTCGCCGCATACTACAAGAGCATCGAGCGACCATCTGTGCTAAATTTCTTGCACGCTACGTGACTGATTGTGACAATTTTTTGTCGAACATCGTCACAGACTATGAAACATGGGTTCATCCCTTCGAACCGGAAACAAAACGGCAATCCATGGAGTGCTGTCACACCATTTCTTCTCCAAAGAAAAAGTTCAAAGCAAACATCCTCAATCGATAGAGTCACGTCGACGGTCTTCTGGAACTGTGAAGGGGTTATTCTGTTTGATGTCTTCTGTTATAGTGCAACGATCAACTCTGAAGTGTATTGTCTTAACCTCAGGAAATCGAAAAAAAAAAAAACTTCAGCGTGTTCACGGCCACAAAACTGCTAACGAATTTCTGCTTCTCCATGACAACGCAAGACCTCACAGTATCAGCGCGTGGTAGCCGAGCGGTCTCGGGCGCCTCGTCACGGTTCGCGCGGCTCCCCCCGTCGGAGGTTCGAGTCCTCCCTCGGGCATGGGTGTGTGTGTTGTTCTTAATGTAAGTTAGTTTCAGTTAGATTAAGTGTAGTGTTGGCAGAAGAGCCAACACTATGTTTCTAGAGGAGGCCGAAATGCACGCGTTTAATTACACGCTGACTGGCGTGAGGTCTGAAACAGGACAATATCTTGAGAATTGCAAATAAAGTGCGTAGATGACGTAATACACAACTTTAATCCACAATTGTAGAACATCTCTCGTTACGGTACATGCTTCATAATATTAATTATCAATTGAATACGGCGCCTTGCTGGGTCGTAGCAAATGTAGCTGAAGGCTATGCTAACTATCGTCTCGGCAAATGAGAGCGTCTTTGTCAGTGAACCATTACTATGAACGTCGGCTGTACAACTGGGGCGAGTGCCAGGACGTCTCTCTAGACCTGCCGTGTGGTGGCGCTCGGTCTGCTATCACTGACAGTGGCGACACGCGGGTCCGGCGTATACTAATGGACCGCGGCCGATTTAAAGGCTACCACCTAGCAAGTGTGGTGTCTGGCGGTGACACCAAATTAAGTAGTGTGTACGATTAAGGACCGATGACCTCAGCTGTTTGGTCCCATAAGATCTTACCACAAATTTCCAAATTTTCCTCACAGCAGTCTGCTCTTCGGAGATAAACTCACAAGACTTAATTGGACTGTCCTTCTTCATCCACCGTACATCCCGGATCTCGCACCTTCCGACTTCCATGTGTCTGGCCCAACGAAGGAAGCACTCTGCGGAACGCATTATGTAGATGGTGAGTAGGGCATTGATGCAGCAAGACGTTGGCTCCGACGTAGACCAGTAGAGTGGTACCATGAGGGCTACAGGCCCTCCCAGTACGGTGGCGAAGGCCGTCGCATTGAACAGAGATTATGTTGAAAAATAGGGTTTCGTAGCCGAAAGAGTGAGGAATAATATGGTGTACTGGAATCCTGAATAAAACCTACCTGCTCTCAGAAAAAAAAAATGCTGCATTACTTACTGAACGACCCTCGTACTTAATAGGGAAAACTGGAGCTGGCGAAAGCATACAAGAACAGAAGCAAAAGCTTTCCAGTAATCGTGGCTCTGTAAACGAGGTGTTTGCGAGATCACTGTGAATGTGTGATTTTGAACAGGCACTGACATTAGTATGAAAAACTGTCCTAGTTACCACAGATGTACACTGCCTGACAAAAAAGTGAAGCAATCAGAAAGGGAGGAGGAAGCGGAATGAAACTTCATGGATTGAGACGGTATTTGATGTTTTTTCAGTGCTAACAAAATCGAGTCATATTTACAAGAACTTGGCAGTATGAGCCCACAAATCAATACGGCCTTGCACACTCTAAGCTGGATGCATCCATTGAGACAGTTATGGTGGTGCCATGAAACTGTGGCATCCTCTCCTGGCGCAAGCTGACCCCCAGCTGTTGTAACTGGTACTTGATACTCCGAATGCCGGCACTGGGACACAGTTGACTTCCGTGATGTTCTCACACATGTTCCATTGTGGATAGTTTTGGAGTTATTGCTGGCCAAGGGAGTACCTCAACGTCAGGCAAACAGTTCACAGGGATACGTGCCATGTGTGGGCGAACATTGTCCTGTTGAAAAAATACACCAAGTTACTGTCACATGAGAGGTAGCACATGAGGATGCGGTATGTCCATAACGTGCTGTTCTGCTGTCAGTGTTCCCTCAGTCATACCAGCTGTGACCTGATATCATACCCGATGACTTCCACGGCATGACGCCTCTCCAAAATATTGGAAAATGGGATCTCTCCCCAGATCACCAACATATTCGCCGACGATGCTGATTCGGTTTAGTGCAGAACCGCGATGCATTGCTGAACTCAATGTGAAGCCGTTTATCAGCTGTCCAAAGTTCCCAATCACAGCAACATCTTAAACGCAGCCAACTGTGTTAAAGGCAGCCTACAAATTAGAAAGTATTTCCCCAGTCAGGCTGCTGCTAATCGCCGAGTAATGGTTGAGATAACTCAGACTTTTGCAGGGATTCCACTACTTGTTCGCGGTTGACAGGCGGAGATGGGAAGGGGCTACAATGTGCCTGGTGCACAATATAGCGATCTTCCCATGTGTTCAGACGTGGTCGACCGGAACCTTTACGATGACTATGCCTGACTCAAGATTACCATGCAGTTCAACAGTTCCGAATGTCCCATAAATCTAAATGCTGCGCTATTCGACCAGCCAGCCAAATATATACTCGTAATGAGGCTCCTTTCAAACTCTGTCAGGTGCTGATCCACTGATTCACATTAGAATGCAGATTATCCATGTCCCGTACAGTGATCACTCTATATCTGACTTTGTTCACGCCCCTTATATACCCTACCATGACGGATAACAGCACTAGACATTAACGACACTAATGTACCTTACTGGGTGCTCTACCTGCCACAGACAGCTGTAACTTCGATCACCTACATGTTCACCGATGGTGTGCACGTATACGAAGTCACATTGACATCCGACCGAGTCTTCTGAGCGCTTCACTTTTTCATGTAAGGCAGTGTATTTGAAATGTAAACTTCTTGATTAGGTTCCCATAAAATTGAGCTCATATTTCACGCATGGTGGGGGAGTGTGGTACACGCGTGAAGAGACAATGGCACACATGACTGATTTAAGAAGATATATAATGCGCCCTTATGATTCAAAATAGATTAGTCGAGCAGGGCCTTCCTTGGCTTCCAAGATCGTCTGACTTACATCTTCTGGATTTTTCTGTCTTGGGTCATCTCAAAGTTGAAGTTACAGAACTCCCGTTGATACGGTTCAAGACCTGGAGCAGAAAACTGTATAGTCAACATTTACAAAATGGCCTTAGAGAATCTGAAAAACACCGCAACTCACTGGAGAGGCGAGTGAAATATTTCCTCAAATGCGGGGACCTCGTTTACAGTTACGAGTGTACAGTAAACTGGAACATGTAACTTATTGGAACAGTATTTGACTTATTGTTAACGTGAAACCTGAGCCCAACTGGTTGGGACCTTATCGGAAAAGTTCACATTTCCTATCATGTATACTACCTACAACAATGTTTCATACTGAAGTCAGTGGGGGTCGGACCCACATATTCGTAACTATCTCGCGAACGAATCATTTGCTTCTGTTTTCGCTGTTAATTGCTATATGCGCTGTATGGGGAAAGTGTAGTAGGTTCTTGAAGTAGTGACACGTAAGAAACGGAAAAAGTAAAACGTACTAAAGTTAAAATCTCCTGGGTTGTTAGGTCACGTCATAATTTTTCAAACAGTTGACATTTCGACAGCTCTGCTGGGATCTTCTTCCGGATCCTGATTGAGCTTAGTCTACAGTGGACACCACAATATACTGAAGAAGATCCCAGGAGAGGGGTCGAAACCTCGATTGTTTGGAGAAATATGACACGGCCTAACAAGCCAGACGGTTTTAACTTTACTAACAGCGACCACGAAAGCCTGACAATTACAGAAAATATGCTACATTGAAAATAGTCATGAAACTAATGAAAACATTTGAAACTGACATTACCATTGTGTAAGACCCTATATAATACGGGTTTTACAATATAAAAGCCAGTGATGATAGCTACTTGTCGCTGAAACTACACTCGTGTGCGAAACGTAAGTACGAAAGTCGCTTGCGCATGATGTATTGTCCGCAACTCGTGGTCGTGCGGTAGCGTTCTCGCTTCCCACGCCCGGGTTCCCGGGTTCGATTCCCGGCGGGGCAGGGATTTTCTCTGCCTCGTGATGACTGGGTGTTGTGTGCTGTCCTTAGGTTAGTTAGGTTTAAGTAGTTCTAAGTTCTAGGGGACTGATGACCATAGATGTTAAGTCCCATAGTGCTCAGAGCCATTTGAACCATTTGAACCATGATGTATTATTGTAAAGTAACATAGCTCCATGAAACTTGGACCGTAGATAGAAAGACTTGCTACAATATATTACAGAAGGTAACGGAAATAAATACACAATGATACGAACAGAAGTGACATTTTTAAACAAAGACAACATTTACACTAAAGTCATCTCGATTTATTATGGTCTCCTGGACATTACAAAAGGAGAAACATGATTCTCAATAGGGTGCGTGATCACCGCGGATAGCACTGCATGCTCTGCAACGAGCTCCCATGCTGGCCACAAGGAGTTGTTGCGGTAAGGAGTTCCATTCCTCCACCTCTCTCCAGCACATCCAACACGCGCTCAATGGGATTTAAGTCGGGGGAAAGGGCAGGCCAGTCCATTGGCAGAATAGCCTCTCGTTCCAAACGCGCCTCCACCTGCACAGTTCGATGCGATTGCCCATTGTCAACCATAAAAATGAAGTCACGACCGAATGGACCTGTAAAAAGACGCAAACCGGAAAGGGGTACAGTGTTACAATAACTTTGACTGGTGAGTGTATCGCATTCAAAGATCTGGAGGTCAGTGCGCGCAATCAATATTGCGCTTCCGCACACCATGACACCTGGACCAACAAAACGACCATGTTCGACAATGTTCCTTTGTGAATTACATGTTCCCGCCTCTCGCCGTAAGAGGGTAGGTTCAGAATCACCAATCATACTGAATTTTCTCTCAATAGGGAAGAGCACACGATCTCATTTCTCGTCGGTCCAG